>NC_066524.1:14911660-14984160 GCF_024679095.1 Eriocheir sinensis
CGAACATAGTAAATATATTAGTAAAACAGTTATCGTACACATATGAGCAGGTGTGTTTCTGTATTGTATTAATCTTACTGTATCTAATGTGCCACTTCAGTCTAAGTTAGCAATGCAAATAAAATTGTTGTAATAGATTAGTGAAAAGAGTTATTATCGTACACAGTAAATATATTAGTAAAACAGTTATCGTACACATATGAGCAGGTGTGTTTTTTACTGTATTAATCTTATTGCATCTAATCTGCCGCTTCAGTCTAAGTTAGCAATGCAAATAGGGTTGTTAGAATAGATTTGTGAAAAGAGTTAATATCGAGTTTCCTCCCGAAATTGACCTCTTTTGGCAACTCATTACTTTTGTCTCTATGGGAACAGCGATTAGCGGGCTTCTTATTTATTTATTTATTTTTTATTTATTTTTTTATTTTTTATTTTACTTTTTTACACCTTTTTTTTGTTGCCCTTGAGCTGTTTCTTTAGCTCTATAAAAAACAAAACTTACGAATAAATAGATTAACAAAAAGAACATTAACGTACATATGAGCAGGTGTTTGTTTATCTTGTACTAACCTTCCTCTTAATACTCAGCAACTTTAATCTTACTTAGCAATTCAAATAAGGACGTTAGAATACATTAGCAAAAAAACAGCATTCTCATATCCATAAAAAGGTGTGTATCTTTAGGGGTTCAGTTACCTGGTTTTGGGTCACTATATCAGGTTAATTAGCATACAGGTGGGCCAATAAACACCTGATCAGGTACACAAAGAGGTGATTAGTTCCCACACCTGGATTGAAAGTGAGTGACCGGGCAGGGATTAACGTTGAAATTATAATGTATAGGGTTATTCTGGGTCTCTCTCTCTCTCTCTCTCTCTCTCTCTCTCTCTCTCTCTCTCTCTCTCTCTCTCTCTCTCTCTCCTATCGTTTTTTTTCCCGCTCATCCCCAATATTTTTTTTTCCTTCCTCCCTTTTTGATCCTGCTTCAGCGCCTCCTCCTCCTCCTCCTCCTCCTCGATCCTATTTTCTTTCCATCTCACGTCCCTTCACATTCTTCCATCATATCCGTTCCCTTCCATACCTCCTCCTCCTCCTCCTCCTCCTCCTCCTGCAACCCCTCTTGAAACTCTCCCTCTCCCTCTCCTCCTCCTCCTCCTCCTCCTATCTCCCAAATCTTTCCTTTCAAGATATTTTCCATCCCTCGTACGGCTCTCGCCTTCTCCTCCTCCTCCTCCTCCTCCTCCTCCTCCTCCCCCAAATTTCCTCCTTTTCTTTTTATTAAGCTATTTCTTCTCTCATTTCCTCCCTTTTATTCCTTTCTCATGTCTTCACCTCTCTATTTCTCCTTTTATTCCTCCTCCTCCTCCTCCTCATCCTCCTCCTCCTCCTCCTCTTCTTTGTTTCACTTCAGGTTTTCCATAATTCTCTTTCGTTCCTTCTCATTTCTTTCCTTCCTCGCTCTCTCCCCCTTCCTTCCCCTCCCCCCCCCCCAATCTTCCCTCTTTCTCTCTTCCTCCCTCTCTTCCACTCTTCCTCTTTCGTGTTTTTCTCCTCATCATCTTTCCTCCAGACCCCCCTCCTCCTCCTCCTCCTCCTCCTCAGAACACCACTTTTATCCTCCTCCTCCTCCTCCTCCTCCTCCTCCTCCTCGTAATCTCCAACAGAAACCAAAATCCCCCACCACCTTCCCCACCACAAAGCGTCCAATCATGCTCTCTCTCTCTCTCTCTCTCTCTCTCTCAGTGTTGCCAGATCTGGTATTGATTGCATCACTGCCTCTCGACGTGTTCTTCAGCCTCTCCGCTTTATTTTGGTAACACTTGTTGAACGCGGGCTCGAGATTGCTTTTGTTTTTATTTTTTTAGGGTTTAAGTTTTTAAGTTTCATTATACTTTTAGGTTTTATGGTTTTAGTTCATTTTAAGTTTTTAGTTTTTTTCTTAATTTTTTCTTTTTTTTCTTTTTTTTTTTCGTTATTTTTAGTCATTGGTTATTTTACTGTCTCCTTAATTTTAGTTTTTTTGTTGTTGTTGTTAATTTTTGGTTTATTTGAGAGCTTTTTGTTGTTAAATTATTTTTTGTTTATTTTTAGTTATTTTTTGTTAATTTGTTTTTTGTTTGTTTTTTGTTGTTATTTTTTTTTTGTTTATTTTTAGCTTTTTTGTTGTTGTTAATTTAGTTTTTCCATTATTTTTAGTTTTTAAGTTTTTTGTTTTGTCTTCTTTGTGCTAAAAAAAAATAATGGTCGGAAAAAAAAGGGGAAGAAAGAAGATAAAAGGAACCGATGAAGTTGAAGAAGAAAATATTAACGTAGAGAGAAGGGGAAAAAATGAACCAGAAAGGGAAGAATAAAAGGAGGAAGAGAGAGGGGGAAAAAAAATGAACCAGAAAGGGAAGAATAAAAGGAGGAAGAGAGGGGGGAAAACTAAGGCATAAGGGGGAAGAAAAAAAAACGAACAGAAAGACAGAAGAAAGTATACAAAGAAAGACAATAAGAAGGAGCAACGATCGATTGAAGTAAAAATAAATAGCGAGGCAGAGAGTCGAAAGAGCTTGGCAGGGAAGGAAAGCAAAAGAGGAAAGGAAAGAAATAAGAGAAAAGTAATAGAGTAGGAAAGAAAGAGGAACGATTAGATGAACGTAAAGCGAAGTAAAAGACGTTGAAAAGTTGTGGAAAAAGTGAGGCAGGAAGAGAAGGAATTAAAATAAAGGAAAGAAATAAGAGGAAAGTAAAGAAAGAGAGTAGGAAAGGAAGAGGAACAATTAGATGAACGAAAACAAATGAACGTAAAGCGAATTAAAAGACGTTGAAAAGTTGTGGAAAAAGTGAGGCAGGAAGAGAAGGAATTAAAGGAAAGGAAAGAAATAAGAGGAAAGTAAAGAAAGAGAGTAGGAAAGGAAGAGGAACAATTAGATGAACGAAAACAAATGAACGTAAAGCGAAGTAAAAGACGCTGAAAAGTTGTGGGAAAAGGTGAGGCAGGAAGGGAAGGAATTAAAGGATAGGAAGGAAATACGAGGAAAGTAAAGAAAGAGGAACGATTAGAGGAAGAAAACAAATAACCGGAGAGCGAAATAAAAGACTCAGAAAGCGATAAAAAAAAGAGATCCAGAAAAGTGGGGAAAGAAAGAAAGGAAGGGGAAAACAAAGAACTACCAGGGAAAGAAAGGAAAGCAATTATTGGAAAAAGGAAAATAAAAAACGAAGGCAAATGACCTAAAGAGAAATAGATGTGCAATAAGAAAATAAAAGAAGGAGAGGGAAAGGAAAAGTAAATAGAGAAACAAAGAAGGAACGATAATAAAAATAAAATAAATGGGAAGCGAAAAATGAAGAAGAGGAGTTGGAAATCAAGAGAGAGAGAGAGAGAGAGAAGGAAAGGAAACGCATGGAAGGAGAGAAAGAAAGAAAGAAACAAAAAAAGAAAGAAAGAAAGAAAACGAGGAAAGAATAACAGTAAAAATAATAATAACGGTAAATAAAAGGGTTGACACTAATATTGCTTTGCTCTCTCTCTCTCTCTCTCTCTCTCTCTCTCTCTCTCTCTCTCTTTTAAAACTCTTCAATCAAATTCTGCCAGTCCGTCCTTTATTCTCTCTCTCTCTCTCTTCTCTCTCTCTCTCTCTCTTTTAAAACTCTTCAATCAAATTCTGCCAGTCCGTCCTTTATTCTCTCTCTCTCTCTCTCTCTCTCTCTCTCTCCTTTTACATTTCGTCCTTCAAATTCTGTGTGTTGTCTCCTTCCCGCGCCCCACCTCTCTCTCTCTCTCTCTCTCTCTCTCTCTCTCTCTCTCTCTCTCTCTCTCAACTCTTCTTTCTCCTTTTAAAACTCGTCAATCAAATTCTGCCAGTCCGTCCTTTTATTCTCTCTCTCTCTCTCTCTCTCTCTCTCTCTCTCTCTCTCTCTCTCTCTCTTTAAAACTCTTCAATCAAATTCTGCCAGTCCGTCCTTGTATTCTCTCTAGCTCTCTCTCTCTCTCTCTCTCTCTCTCTCTCTCTCTCTCTCTTTTAAAACTCGTCAATCAAATTCTGCCAGTCCGTCCTTTTATTCTCTCTCTCTCTCTCTCTCTCTCTCTCTCTCTCTCTCTCTCTCTCTCTCTCTCTCTCTCTCTCTCTCTCTCTTGCTGACGTCACGAACACTTTCATTCCACCAAACTTTAACGCCCACCATTAAGTTGCTTGAAATGCACTTTAGGAGAGTCTGACCTTATTTTTAGCCGCCCCGAGCCCCGTTTTCTTTGGCTCCTTCGGGAAAACAAGACATAACATTTTGGGCGATATTATTTTGTTCCCCTTCAGTGCCGATGGAATTGTTCTCCTCCGCTCCTTTTGTTTTGTGTTTGGAAATGGAAGCGTCGTCGTAGAAGTGGATATGAACCGTCGTCGTAGAGGTGGATATGAACCGTCGTCGTAGAGGTGGACATGAACCGTCGTCGTAGAAGTGGACATGAACCGTCGTCGTAGAAGTGGATATGAACCGTCGTCGTAGAGGTGGATATGAACCGTCGTCGTAGAGGTGGATATGAACCGTCGTCGTAGAAGTGGATATGAACCGTCGTCGTAGAGGTGGATATGAACCGTCGTCGTAGAAGTGGATATGAACCGTCGTCGTAGAGGTGGATATGAACCGTCGTCGTAGAGGAGGATATGAACCGTCGTCGTAGAGGTGGATATGAACCGTCGTCGTAGAAGTGGATATGAAGCATCGTCGTGGAGGTGGATATGAACCGTCGTCGTAGAGGTGGATATGAACCGTCGTCGTAGAGGTGGATATGAACCGTCGTCGTAGAGGTGGATATGAACCGTCGTCGTAGAGGAGGATATGAACCGTCGTCGTAGAGGTGGATATGAACCGTCGTCGTAGAGGTGGATATGAACCGTCGTCGTAGAGGTGGACATGAACCGTCGTCGTAGAGGTGGATATGAACCGTCGTCGTAGAGGTGGATATGAACCGTCGTCGTAGAGGAGGATATGAACCGTCGTCGTAGAGGTGGATATGAACCGTCGTCGTAGAGGTGGATATGAACCGTCGTCGTAGAGGTGGATATGAACCGTCGTCGTAGAGGTGGATATGAACCGTCGTCGTAGAGGTGGATATGAAGCGTCGTCGTAGAAGTGGATATGAACCGTCGTCGTAGAGGTGGATATGAACCGTCGTCGTAGAGGTGGATATGAACCGTCGTCGTAGAGGTGGATATGAACCGTCGTCGTAGAGGTGGATATGAACCGTCGTCGTAGAGGTGGATATGAACCGTCGTCGTAGAGGTGGATATGAACCGTCGTCGTAGAGGAGGATATGAACCGTCGTCGTAGAGGTGGATATGAACCGTCGTCGTAGAGGAGGATATGAACCGTCGTCGTAGAGGTGGATATGAACCGTCGTCGTAGAGGTGGATATGAACCGTCGTCGTAGAGGTGGATATGAACCGTCGTCGTAGAGGATATGAACCGTCGTCGTAGAGGTGGATATGAACCGTCGTCGTAGAGGTGGATATGAACCGTCGTCGTAGAGGTGGATATGAAGCGTCGTAAAGCTGAATATTTTTTGCCTTTGAAATGATGATTGATTGATAGTTTATGGTTGCAAGTAAACAACAAAGGAGAAGGGAGGAGCATGCCATCCCAACCCCCAGGCAGTACAGAGTGTGATTATACAACTAAGGATACATGTGGAAGTACAGCACCAGGAAACATGAATTATCGTTGTTGTTTTTTTCTCATGATTTCATCAGAGAAAGAATATAAGGTTATTTTTCCATCGTTATTGGTGGGTTGGGGGCATTATGCTTCCTCCTTTACTGTAAAAAAAATATATTGAAAAAGCCAGAAGGATAATTAATCGGTTAAATGACACACCAACTCTAACGACTCTCTAAGACATTATATAAACAAGCAAATATTACTTTCTAGCTAAGTCTCCTTTAATTTAACTCAGCAAACAGATGTGAAATAAAAAAAAGAGTTGCCGTAACTCTTTCCTAATAAATTCTGTTACGCAGCGACATCTGACAAGTCTTTAGAACATCTTATAAATCTCTCTCTCTCTCTCTCTCTCTCTCTCTCTCTCTCTCTCTCTCTCTCTCGAAACACAACAAACTCCCCCCAAAAAAACTTGTGAAAAAAAAGTCGTTTGTTTACAACCTTACGTAACTCCACCTCCCATTCCGGCGACATCTGGCAACTCGTTCACCGCCCCGACAGTTACCAGATGCAAGTTTCTTCTTTCTCTTCCTAATTATTTATCGATTATTCGCGTGTTTAGGCGAGGAGTAATGAGGACCTGTCTGCTGGGGGACATTGAAGCCCTTGTGTCGAGGGTGCGGAGAGGTCGTTATTATGTTAGATTGAAAGGGAGAGGAGGAGGAGGAGGGGGAGGAGGAGGGAAAGGTAAAGGAAGAGAAGGAAGAGTAGGAGGTGGGTGGTTGTTAAGAATAAAGATGCTGTTGTTGTTCTGTTGTTGTTGTTGTTTTTTGTTGGCTATTGATTTGGTTTCCCTTTTGATTCTCTTTCTCTTTTCTTTCTTTTCTGTGGTGATGGTAGTGGTGGTGGTAGTAGTAGTAGTAGTAGTAGTAGTAGTAGTAGTAGTAGTGGTAGTTGTAATAGTAGTTTTGAGGTTCTTATTCATCTGTTTCTTTCTATTCATCTTTCTTCATTTGTTTTCTTTTTCATTCATTCCTTTTTATCTTCCTTTTCTTTCTCCCAGGTTCATTTTCTTCTTCATTTTCCTCTCTATTAATCTTTCTTTTTCTTTCTTCATGTCATTCCTCACTTTTTCTTTATATCATCTCTCTCTCTCTCTCTCTCTCTCTCTCTCTCTCTCTCTCTCTCTCTCTCTCTCTCTCTCTCTCTCTCTCTCTCTCGTCAGCGGGCCATCAGTGCGTGTAATCAGGCGGCTCAGGTGATGGCGGGACAGGTGACTCAATTACCTGGATAATGAAGCCTCTTAATTAGTCACAAGCCGTGCTCACCTGTTGCCGCCGCCCCCTCTTGCATGCCCGCGCGACCTTCTGCTTTCACGGCTTCTTTTTTTATCTTGTAATTAACCTTATTTTTTTGTTTTTCGTTTTATGTTGGTTTTGATCTCGAAAATCATGACTTTATTTTTCTTTCATGTTCATCTCGAAATTCAACCTTTTTTTTCATATTTCTTTTTCTTTTATTCTTTTTTTTTAATTCTTGGCTTTTTTTCGTGTTAGTTTTTGATCTTGAAATTACTTTTTTTTTTTTTTTTTTTTTTTTTTGTCTTGAAATTGCTGACTTCTTCGTTTTATTCTTTTTTAACCTGAAACGCCTGACTTTTTTTCGTTTTTTAATCATGAAATTCCTCACTATATTATTTTTCGTCTATTATTTTTGAACCTGAGATTCTTGACGTTTATTTCGTTTTATTCTTTGGGTTTTAAAATACTGACTTGCTTCTTGTTATTGCTGTCTGTTTTATGTATACTGCCGTGTCGTTCAATATTCTTTAATTGCTATCATTTTAATTTCCTTGCAATATCCACGGGCTATTTGTATAATTTTCTCATATGCAAATTCAACTCCTTCACCATTTGCTAATTTTCCGATTTTTATGGTCGTAGAAAAAATAAAATCCCCGCAGTTTTCCATGAACATTTTACTTCCATCTGTTGTTTATCTCGAAATTCAACCTTTTTTTTTCATATTTATTTATTTATTTATTTATTTATTAATTCCTGGGTTTTTTTCTCGTGTTGGTTTTTGATCTTCAAATTAACTTGTTTTTTTCTATTTCCACTTCTTTCTCCATTACACTACATAACCTCACCTAAGTTTACCTGCCTCACTTCTACATCAATACGCGATATGGCTCTTAATTTCTCATAAGGTTCTTTCGAAATTGACCTTATCCCGAAATTGACCTTATCCCGAAACTGACCTGATCCCGAAATTGACCTGATCCCGAAACTGACCTTATCCCGAAATTGACCTTATCCCAAAACTGACCCTATCCCGAAATTGACCTTATCCCGAAATAGACCTTATCCCGAAATTGACCTTATCCCGAAATAGACCTTATCCGGAAATTGACCTCTCTTTTGTCCTCTTATTCTATTTGCGTTTACTGGAGGAGCGCCTAGCGGGCTTTTTATTGCCCTTGAGCGCTCTCCCTTGCTATAAAAAAAACCTTCACCCTACTTTACCTTTCCCTCGTTTTTTACACCACATAACCTCACCTTCATTGCACATTACCTCACCTTTATTTACCTGTCTCTAAGCAGGTCTGGGCGTGTGAGAGACTTAGGAGTCTTAGTGAGCACTGACCTCCGTCCTAGGGCTCAATGCATTCAGTTTAAAAATCTGGCCAACAGAGTACTTGGTTTCATCTCAAGGAGCGTAAGCAATAGAAGCGCTGAAGTCATCCTCAAACTTTACTTAGCACTAGTTAGACCTCATCTCGATTATGCAGTTCATTTCTGGTCCCCCTACTATAGAATGGATATCAAGATGTTAGAATCTGTACAGAGGAGGATGACAAAGATGATTCAGGGGGTGAGAAACTTGCCTTATGAAGACAGGCTGAAGCATTTAAATCTACACTCTCTGGAAAGGCGAAGGTTGCGAGGAGACTTGATCGAAGTCTATAAATGGATGAAGGGCTTTAATAAAGGGGATGTCAATAAGATTTTGATAGTAAAAGAGCCAGGTCGGACGCGTAGCAACGGTTTTAAGTTAGACAAATTCAGATTCAACAAAGACATAGGCAAGAATTGGTTCACCAATAAAGTGGTGGACGAATGGAACAGGCTTGGGAGCCATGTTGTGGGTGCCAATACCATAGATACATTCAAGAAGAGGTTAGATAAAGCCATGGATGGTGAGGTAAGGTGGGGTTGAGTGTACAGGAACTGCCTTGTATAGGCCAACCGGCCTCGTGCAGACTCCTTACGTTCTTATGTTCTTATGTATTAATTTCCTCGCCAATACACGCCGTTGTTCTCCTTAATTAGTTTCCTTCACCTTAGTTTACCTTCCTTTCGTCTTCATACAATACATAACCTCACCTGAGTTTACCTGTCCATAACACTACCTAACCTCACTTCTGTTTACCTGACTTTCGCTATTACAGTACTTAACATCATAATTTCCATCCTCTCATACAGTAACATAACCTCGTCTTTGTTCCATTTTCTTCGCCATCATACTTTTGTTTACCTTGCACTACATAACCTCACCTCTGTTTACCTTTCCCATTTCTGCATCAATAGACGCCACAATTTACCTTCATTTGCGCCATTTATTTCGAGTTATCTCAGTTATTAGTAGTTGCGTTGCGGTCATACTACGTTTGCGGTCACTGTGATACGGATGCGGTTACGGTCACGGGTGCGGTTAGTGTACATATCAGCTCCCTCGCCTGCATATGTCGGGATATTCCGGTTCGTTTCTGGGGCCATACGTCCATAACGTGTCTGGTTTTATCGCTAACGGTTCACTGATTGCTCCGGTGTTATCGCCCGTGGGTTTATTAACTAATCTGGTTTCATGGCTTATGGCTTAAATAATTGGTCTGGTTTTATGGTTTATGGTTTTATGATTGGTCTATGTCAGCCTCTCGTGATGGGGCAAAAGCAATGACAAGAAAAATGGTCAATGTCTGTTTTGTAATTATTTAACCTCTCGTGATGGGGCAAAAGGAATGACAAGGAGAATGATCTATGTCTGTTTTGTAATTATTTAACCTCTCGTGATGGGGCAAAAGGAATGACGAGGAGAATGATCTATGTCTGTTTTGTAATTATTTAACCTCTCGTGATGGGGCAAAAGGAATGACAAGGAGAATGATCTATGTCTGTTTTGTAATTATTTAACCTCTCGTGATGGGGCAAAAGGAATGACAAGGAGAATGATCTATGTCTGTTTTGTAATTATTTAACCTCTCGTGCTGGGGCAAAAGGAATGACAAGGAGAATGATCTATGTCTGTTTTGTAATTATTTAGCCTCTCGTGATGGGCAGAAGGAATGACGAGGAGAATGATCTATGTCTGTTTTGTAATTATTTAACCTCTCGTGATGGGCAGAAGGAATGACGAGGAGAATGATCTATGTCTGTTTTGTAATTATTTAACCTCTCGTGATGGGGCAAAAAGAATGACAAGAAAAACTATAATGTAAGAAAGAAACAGTATTATCCAGCAAGTTATCCAATCTCTTAAACCTTTCTTGATAAGGCAAAGGATAACAAGGAGGATGGAAAGAAGAATTGATGGAAACAGAAACCAATAGATGATGTCCGACTATTTATCCTGTATATAATTAAACGTCTCGACTAGGCAAAGGAATGTGACACGGAGAATAAGTACGAAAAAATATATATAAGCTTGGGGTAAAAATAGCAGAAAATACCTGGTCAGTGAAAGAAAATGGGTGATCAGTAAAAGAAAATGGGTGATCAGTTAAAGAAAATGGGTGATCAGTTAAAGAAAATGGGTGATCAGTTAAAGAAAATGGGCGATCAGTTAAAGAAAATGGGTGATCAGTGAAAGAAAATGGGTTATCAGTAAAAGAAAATGGGTGATCAGCAAAAGAAAATGGGTGATCAGTCAAAGAAAATGGGTGATCAGTCAAAGAAAATGGGTGATCAGTCAAAGAAAATGGGTGATCAGCAAAAGAAAATGGGAAGAGAAAAAAAAGGAGAAAGGAGGTGAATATACGTTTACCTTCATTTTCCCACTTCTCTTTTTCGTACTTTTTATCCCTTTTCTTTTTCATCTGTTTTGCCCTTCTCCTTTTCCCCCTTCTCCCCTCCTCTCTTTTCCTCCATTTTTTCCTCTCATTTTTCTGCTCATGCGCCGAGGACCCACAAAACACACTCTCATATTTACCCAGAGATTCGGTCCTGATTATTGTGGGGTAGGGTTTCCACACACACACACACACACACACACACACACACACACACACACACACACACACAATTATGTCCTTCCATCTGTCTATATGTGCCTGGGGTCTCTCTCTCTCTCTCTCTCTCTCTCTCTCTCTCTCTCTCTCTCTCTCTCTCTCTCTCTCTCTCTCTCTCTCTCTCTCTCTCTCTACAACATAACCCTGAAATAGAACGTCATTTGCACAACACGGAATTAAATGATATCAGGAAAATGTGAGGGATGGGTGTGGCTTGCTCTCTCTCTCTCTCTCTCTCTCTCTCTCTCTCTCTCTCTCTCTCTCTCTCTCTCTCTCTCTCTCTCTCTCTCTCTCTCTCTCTCTCTCTCTCTCTCTCTCTCTCTCAAGGTAACGCATTTGCTAATTATCTACGCTGTTACCTGTCACGTGAGGAAGCGTTGCCAGGTGTTGTGTACCTGGCTATACAAGAGCCCAGGTACGGGTAAAGAAGCATGCTCACCTGTAATAACTATCAGCAGGTGAGATAGACAGGTAGTTGGGTACGGATAGATAGTGAGAGTGAGAGGTTGAAGGGTTTGTGTTTGGTGAAGTAAGAGAGAAAGGGAATGGATAAAAAAAAAAGACAGTTTGGTGAATAATATAAGAGAAAGATTGTATAGAAATAGACATAATAGATAACATAATAGAAAAAGAAGGCATTGAAATAGGTAGAAATAGACAGAATAGATAACATAATAGAAAAAAAGGCATAGAAATTGGTAGAAATAGACAGAATAGATAACATAATAGAAAAAGAAGGCATAGAAATAGATAAAAATAGACAGAATAGATAACATAATAGAAAAAGAAGGCATAGACATTGATATAAATAGACAGGTAGATAACAATAGAAATAGATAAACAGATAGAATAGATGACGATAGAAAAATAAGATAGTGGGATAGACTTAAAGGTATGAAAGAGAGGTAAATAAATAGCGTAAACAATAGACAAAAGTAGAAGATAGTTTTATATATTTACGGCAACATTGATAAAGCTAGATATGGAAGACTTTTGTAGTGTGTGTGTGTGTGTGTGTGTGTGTGTGTGTGTGTGTGTGTGTGTGTGTGTGTGCTTATCACTTAATCTACTCGAGAGGTAATAAAAATAGCTATATTTAGGTTTGTACAAAGATTAACATTTACACACACACACACACACACACACACACACACACACACACACACAGGGGCAAGATATAAGCACACGCCCCCAGACGGACACAAACCATCTCCTAATTACCCCCAGGTGAGGTCAGGTGCGACACGTACCCACCTAATAACAGGGAAACGTAATTAGTCTCCCAGCTCCTGAAGACCTTGGCACGATATTTTTTTTTCTCAGGTAACATAGATGAGAAATATTTCCTCCACTACTACTACTACTACTACTACTACTTTTTTTTTTTACAGCTAAAGAAACAGCTCAAGGGCAACAAAAAAAGGTGTAAAAAAATATATAAAAAAAGCCCGCTAACTACTACTAACTACTACTACAACTACTACTTATGTTTCTATCACAAAACAAAAAAGAAAACTGAAAAAAAATATAGACGTTAGCAGAATATTGAGTATTTATTTGTGTACAACTTCTCATCTATTTATCTATCCATTTCTCTACGTTTAATCTACCTTTATTCACTTTTAATTTACTCTTTATCTTTCTTTGTCCCCTCATGTATCTATTTGTCTATCACTATGCCTGTTTGTCTAGAATATGCACTTGCCTTACTGTCTATCTATCCATCTATCTGTCTATTTACACTTGTCTCCTTTATCTAACTAACTATTTGTCTATATGCACGTCTATCTATCTGTCAGCATGTCTTTATCTCTCTTTACCTCTCTGTCTATCTGCCTGTCTGTCCGTCTGTCTTTATTTGTCTCCCTGTCTATCTCTGTCAAAATTACCGGACACGAAACAATGCATTACGAGACTCCAGACATGGCAAAACAGTTCTTGACGCCCCTTAACATAGTGGTCCTTACCCCTTAAAGTCTTGCAACCCTCCTTCTCCTCCTCCTCCCTTCTTCTTCTTCTTTCTCCTCCTTCTCCTCCTCCTCCTCCTGTCTTTGTATTGAAAGCCTCCTCGACATAACAGAGGTTTATAAATACGCTTCGTGGAGACTTGAGATGTTGCTGTCTTCTTTTTTATCTTTTCTTCTTTTTCTTGTCTTTTCTTTATTTTATTTTCTTCCTATTTTTCTTCTTTTCGTTATTGTTACTTGTCTTTTCTCTGTTTTTTTTCTCTTGCTGTCTTCTTTTTCCTCTTCCTTTTCTTTTGTCTTCTTCTTTAATTTCTTCCTTTTTTCTTCTTTTCATTTTTCTTGTTTTTTTTCTTCTTTTGGTTATTCTTACTTGTCTTTTCTTCTTCTTGCTGTCTTATTTTTCTTTCTTTTCTTTTGTCTTTCTTTTATTTTCTTCCTTTTTTCTTCCTTGTCTTCTCTTCTTTTCATTATTCTTACGTGTCTTTTTTCTCTTCTTGCTGTCTTCTCTTTCTTCCTTTTCTTTTTGTCTTTTTCTTTCTTTTATTTTCTTCCTTTTTTCTTCTTTCTTTATTTTCTTCCTTGTCTTTTATCTCCTTTTCATTATTTTTACTTGTACTTATTTTTCTTCATTGTCTTTTTTTTCTTTTTCTCTATCTTGTCTTCGTTACTGTCTTCCTCTTGTGTGTTTTTCCTCGTTTGTTTTCGTAGTTTTCCTCTTCTTCTTTTCTTCCTCTTCTTCTCCTTCTTCCTCCTTTCTTCTTTTCTTCATCCTCGTTTTCATTCTCATCATCACGTTATTACTGTTCTTATTATTATTACTCCTCCTCCTCCTCCTCCTCCTCTTCTCTTCCTCCTCCTCCTCCTCCTCCTCCTCCACGTCCTTTGTTCGCAGTCATTCATATGTTTTCTGTCTTATTGTTCTCTCTCTCTCTCTCTCTCTCTCTCTCTCTCTCTCTCTCTCTCTCTCTCTCTCTCTCTCTCTCTCTCTCTCTCTCTCTCTCTCTCTCTCTCTCTCTCTCAATTCAAGTCTTTTCAATGTGTTTCTGTTGTTGTTTTGCTCTCTAATAATATGTTCGTTTCTTTTAAACGTTTGATTAATTAAAGTTCAAATATTACTTCTTTTTTTTTCCTCGACACTGTATTACGTTTCCTCTCGTTCCTCTTGTTCATTTTCCTCCTCTTCTTCATCTTCCTACCTCTCTTCCTTTTCCTCCTCTTGTCAATCTCATTCGCTTCCTTTTCCTTCTCATGTTTTTTTTTCCTCCCTTATTCTATTTTTTTTCTTTCTCTGTTTCTTCCTTGTCCTTCATCTCTTTGTCCTCCTCATTCCGTTTTGTCTCCTCATGTTTTCCTTTTTCTTTTCCTCTTTCTCCTTTTCATTCTAATTTTCCTTTCCCATCTTTGCCTTCTTCGTATTTCCCTTCTCCCCTTTTCCTCTTTCTATTCTTCTTACTCCTCCTCCTCCTCCTCCTCCTCCTCCTCCTCCTTTTTTTCCTTCTTGTTTTTTTTCCTTCTCAATCTCCTTTCCCATTCTCTCCCTCCAATTCATTTTCCTTTCCATTTTGCTCCTCCTCCTCCTCCTCCTCCTTTTTCTTTATCCTTCTCCTTTTTCTTTTTCCTTCTGAATCTCTTTTCACATTCGCTTTCTCCTATTGATTTTCCTTTCCATTTTCCTCCTCCTCCTCCTCCTCCTCCTCCTCCTCCTCCTCCTCCTCTTCCTTCCTTGACCCAATTTCTGTGTTCACATCTCTTATAATCATCAATTTCTCTTCATCCTTCTCTTATATGGCCACATAATGTCAAAATTACCTCTCTCTCTCTCTCTCTCTCTCTCTCTCTCTCTCTCTCTCTCTCTCTCTCTCTCTCTCTCTCTCTCTCTCTCTCTCTCTCTCTCTCTCTCTCTCTCTCTCTCTCTCTCTCTCTCTCTCTCTCTCTCTCTCTCTCTTACCTCTCATTTCTCTCCTCCATTTCTCTTCTTTTCTTCACTTCTCCTTCCTCCTCTTTCTCTCTCCCTCTTATCTCTCTCCTTCCTCATTCTTTCTCCTCTCCACCGCAAATATCCTCTCCCTCTTCTTTTTCTTCCTCTTCCTCCTCTTTTCTCTCCCTCCCTCCTCCTCCTTCACACCTGTCCCTTGTCTTCTCTCCTCTCCACTTCACTCTTCCACCTCTCCACAGCCTCTCCACTCTCCTCCTCTTGAAATGAAAGCCACTGATGTGTTCTTCCTCTTTTTTGGTGTGTCCTCTTGAAGGCAACTCTTACCACCTTTACCTGAAGACGGACGAGGTTGGGGCAGGTAATTAATCATCTCATACCTGTGATAATATTGTACCTGTTTAACCTTTTACCTGTTGTGCTTAGGTGATGGAAATAAAGATAAATAAGGAAGAGAAAAGAATGAAATGATAGGAATAAAAGAGAAATAAGGAAAAAGAAAAGAATGGAATGGTAGAAGTAAAGGAGAGAAGTAAGGAAAAAGAAGAGAATGAAAAGATAGAAATAAAAGAGAAATAAGGAAGAAGAAGAGAATGAAATGATAGAAATTAGAGAAATAAGGAAGAAGAAGAGAATTAAAAGATAAAAATAGAGAAATGAGTAAAAAGAAGAGAATGAAAAGATTGAAATAAAAGAGAAATAAGGAAAAAGAAGAGAGAGATGCAGGTGATTAAAATAACGAACAAAGAAATAAATAATAAAAAATATTTAGATGTTAGAAAGAAAAGATGAGAAATAAATGAGAGAGAATTAAATGATCCAAATAAAGAAGAGAAACAAAAAAATAATTAGATGAAAGAAACAAAGGGTTAGAAAGGAGAAAAGATAATTAAATAAAAGAGAAAAACAAAAACAAGAATTAGATGAAAGAAACAGATAATTTGTAAAAATGAAAAGAGAATAAGATGATAGAGAAAAACTAAAGGAAAATAACTAAAATAAAAAGAGAATTACTTGATGGAAATAAAGGAAGAAAAAAGAGGAAAAGGAAAGTTAAAATAAAAACTGATGAAAGGAAGAAAAATAGCAATTAGTCATTTTTTTCTCAGACGAGGATGGGAAAAAAATGAAAATATGTAAAAGATCGGGGAGGAAAATCAAAAGGGAGAGGAAAAAGTAAGGGAGGGAAATAGGTCAAAGGGAGATATTTTTTTCCTGTTTCCTTTTTTTATTTATTTTCCGTGTGTTAAAAAAAGGGCATATCACTTTGATCCTCCCCTCTCTCTCTCTCTCTCTCTCTCTCTCTCTCTCTCTCTCTCTCTCTCTCTCTCTCTCTCTCTCTCTCTCTCTCTCTCTCTCTCTCTGTCCTCGCTTCCATCTTCCACTCCCTCCCTCCACCTCCTCCTCCTCCTCCTCCTCCTCCTGACCCAATTTTTCTATTTTCGTCCCAGTTTTACCATCCATTCCTCTCTCTCTCTCTCTCTCTCTCTCTCTCTCTCTCTCTCTCTCTCTCTCTCTCTCTCTCTCTCTCTCTCTCTCTCTCTCTCTCTCTCTCTCTCTCTCTCTCTCTCGTTTGATTGAGGTAAGTGGGTGTATGATTGAGTGATTGGAAATACCTGACTGTGTGTGCGTTCGTGTGTGTTTGTGTGTGTGTGTGTGAGTGTTCGTCTATGAGATTGAATGTCGGATAACGTCTCTCTCTCTCTCTCTCTCTCTCTCTCTCTCTCTCTCTCTCTCTCTCTCTCTCTCTCTCTCTCTCTCTCTCTCTCTCTCTCTCTCTCTCTCTCTCTCTCTCTCTCTCTCTCTCTCTCTCTCTCTCTCTCTCAATGATACGAAAAAGGACAGCGAATGACTTTTACTTTTTAAAACGTAATAATTTTCCTTTTCACTTTTTCATTGTTATCATCATCATCATCATCATCATCATCATTATTGTGGACTTCCTTAATTAACTGCTTTGTTAATTAGATTCAACGTTTTAGTATCATTGTTTCTTTCACTTGTTTCATTTTCTCCTTTAGTAGTTATTTTCTTTGTTCTTTCTTTTCCCTCATTCCTCATATTTTCCTTATTCATCACTTTTTTTCCTATTCCTCTTTTCTCATTTTTTGCATTCACCTTTTTTTCCTGTTTCTCTCTGTTACATTTTCTCCTTTTCAGTTATTTTCTTGTGTTTCTCATTTTGTTCTCATCCTTCCTATCTCTTCCATTCTTCATTCTTTTCTCCAGTTCCTCCTTTCTCTCATTCTTCACGTCTCCACTATTCACCATTATTTTTTCCCTTTGCTTTTTGTTACATATTCTTCTTTTTGTTATTTTGTGTTCTCTTATGTTCCTCCTTTATCCTTATCCTTCACATCTCCCTATTCAGTATTTATTTTTCCTTTCTCTTTCCCTCTTTCTTCATCTCCCCACATTCTTTTTTTCATATGTTTTCCCTTTATCATCCTTCACCTCTCCCTTCATTCATCAGTTTTTTTCCTTTTCCTCCTTTCCTTTATTCTTCATCTCCTCCATTCTTCATTTTTATCCTGTTTCCTCCTTCCCCTTATTCTTCATCTTCTCCACACATTTTCTTTCCTTACGCTCTTTCTTTATCCTCATCCTTCACCTCTCCCTTCATTCTTCATTTTTTTTCCATTTCCTCCATCCCCTCAATCTTCATCTCTCCTCCATTCTTCATTTATTCCTGTTTCCTCCTTCCCCTCATCCTTCTTCTCTCCTCCATTCTTCATTTCTTTCCTGTTTCCTCTTTCCCCTCATCCTTCATATTTCTCTCCCATTTCTCATTTTCTTCTGTCAGTCTTCAGTCTTCCTCTCTCTGGTCTTTCTTCATCTCCATTCTCCCCTTTTTCTTGTCTTTCATCTCTCCATTCCTCTTTTTTTCATCTTTCTCATCAATCATTCTTTTTTTATCATGTTTCTGCTTCTTCCCTCCTTCCCTCCTTCCTCGCTCTGGTCTTCCTTCATTTCCATTCTTCCCTTTTTCTTATCCTTTCATCTCTCCATTCCTCCTTTTTTTCATCTTTCTCATCAATCATTCTTTTTTATCATGTTTTTGCTTCTTCCTTCCTTCCTTCCACCCTACCTTTTACCTTTCGTTCCGTCCATCATTGGTTATTTTTCCTCTTTTCCTCCTTTTATTTTTTCTTTCCCCTTTTCTCACTTCTTTTCTTCCTCTTCTCCATTCTTCATATTTTATCGCTTTTCCTATTTCTTGCTTTCCTTACTTGATGTTTTCCTTTCCTTTCCTTTCTTTTCCTTACCCTTCACCTCCCTGTCTCTCCTCTATTTCTCGTTTTATTTATTTTTATCCTTTTCATTTTATTCCTACTCTTCCTTTCGTCCTCCTTCCTACCTTTCATCTTCTCTTTTGACTCTTCCACCCTTTCTCTCCCTCCTCCTCCTCCTCCTCCTCCTTCTCCTCCTCCCCTGGAACTATAAACCTCAAACACACACACTCGATCCTTTATCGCTCCCCAAAACAACAGGAGAGGAATCCGATCCCTTATAAACAGGATTCGAATCGCTAGAAGGAGATTGGACACGCTTACCCGAACCGCCTCGGGATCCAGGTGACGGGGGGTGGGGGTGAGAGAGAGAGAGAGAGAGGTGGGGGAAATGGAGAGAAAGTAATAAAAAAAGATGAAAGGAAAGAGGCAGAAGGAAAGGAAGGATTGCAGAGAGAGAGAGAGAGAGAGTCCAACTATTTCATACATAATTGTCGTTTAAATAAATTACCCTCCATTGAAAATTACATTATTATTATTATTATTATTATTATTATTATTATTATTATTATTATTATTTATCACGATGACAAATTACTGTTATCAAATTGGACGTGACGTGTAATATAGAAATGCAATTGTATGTTATTAAAAGGGAGATTAATGAACACACACACACACACACACACACACACACACACACACACACACACACACACACACACACACATTCAAAGCAAAAGCCATCAACGTGAATGGGAACGACTTAATTGAAATACGGAGTGTGTGTGTGTGTGTGTGTGTGTGTGTGTGTGTGTGTGTGAACGATTTAATTAACACCTGTAACAGAGAAAGACAGGTGTGAATAAGCATAATAAGAATGACAATGAGAGGGTGAGCGACGTGTGTTGTTGTTGTTGTTGTTATTGTTGTTGTTATTATTATTGTTATTACTATCATTATTTTTTACCTTTGCTTCTTATGCTAACTTTCCTCTATCTGTTGTTGTCAAGCTCATGAGACACTAGATAAAATAATTGAAGTAGATTGAGATGAAAAAAAGATGAACTGTTTTTAAATATAACTATGGAAAATGATTAGGATTAGGTTAAGATAGAATAAGAAAGGAAGAAACATAAGAAGGAAGGATAAGAAACAAAGGGAGAAAGGAATGAAGGTGGAAAAGAAAATATGAACTGTGTATGTATAACTATGGAAAAGGAATAAGGATTAGGTTAAGATAGAACAAGAAAGGAAGAAACATAAGAAGGAAAGAAAAGAAACAAAAGGAGAAAGAAATTAAGTTTGGAAAAGAAAATATGAACTGTGTATATATAACTATGGAAAAGGAATAAGAATTAGGTTAAGATAGAATAAGAAACGAAGAAACATAAGAAGGAGGGGAAAGAAACAAAGGAAAGAAGATGGAAGAGAAAAGTATGAACTGATATATCGCGAAGGAAGCAAAAAAGGAAAAGAGGAAAGGCAAGAAATTGAATAATAAGATAGGAAGAAAGGAAAAGAAACGAAGGAAAAAAACTGAAAATGGAAAAGAAAAGTATGAACTGATAAATCGGGAAGGAAGCAAAAAAGGAAAAGAGGAAAAGCAAGAAATTAAATAATAAAGAACGCGAAATTAAGAAAAAAAGTAAAAGGAAGGAACTCAGAAAGGTGGAAACAGACACAGCAAAGGAAACAAAAGCAAATTGATCAGAAAGGAAAAGAGAAAAGGCGAAAAATTATACAAGAGCAAGGAATGAAGAAAAGTTAAAGGAAAGAAATACGGGAGGTGGAAACGGACACAGCAAAGGAAGCAAAAACAAGATGATAAGAAGGGCACATGTCAGGCAGGAAAGACAGCCAGGCAGGACACAGGGCACAAGGGCAGTAGGTTAAGCCGGGCCGCGCGCACCTTCTGTTTACATCTGGCCCGGGGTTTCGGCGTCTGGCAGGCACACTCCCCTCGCTGCTTACACCCGCCACGCTGATGTTTATTTGGCCGTCAGGGGTTGTATAGTAGCGTTTTGTTCTTCCTTTGGTTTTTGTCCTTGTTGTAGCGGCTTGTTCTTCCTCTGGTTTTTGTCCTTGTTGTTTTACGTGTTAATTTTATGTTTTCCACCCTCTTACTTTCACTTTTTTGCTCTGTTTTCCTTTTTTTTTTCATCTTAATTAATTTTTCCTATTTTTTTTTTTCATTCATGGCTTTTTTTTTTTTTTCCTTGCTGTTTTTCATGTTAATTTTTGTTTTCTACCCTCGTACTTTAATTTTTTTTTTGCATTGTTTTCCGTTTTTTTTCTTTCATTTTTCCCATTTATTCCATTCATAGCATTTATTTTTTTTCTTTCTCTTCTATTCGTTTTATTCTTGTATTCTTCATCTCTCCATTTTCTCACCTTTCTTTACTCATCGCATTTTCACATTTTTTTAACTTCATTTCATTCATTTCTTCTACTCCTGTTCCTTTCCTGTTCTCCCTTTCCATCTTTCCTTTCCTCTTTTTTTTATTCTTTCCTAATTTTCTTCTTTCTTTCCTTCTCTTTCTTCTCCTATCTTATTTTCTTTCCTCGTTTTGTTCTTTCTTCCTTTCCCTCTACTTTCCTCATTTTGTTCTTCCTTTCCTCCTCTTTCCTCTCCTTTCTTCTTTCCTCATTTTGTCCTTCTTTTCCTCCTCTTCCCTCTCCTTTCATATTTTCTTTCCTCTTTTATTCCTTTCCTTCTTTCCCTGTCCTTTATTTTTGCCTTTCTGTCCTTTTCTCCTGTCCTGTTAAGTGTTTCTCTTTTGCTTTGCTTTCCTCTTTCTTTCCATTTTCCTTCAATTTTCTCATCTCACTCAACTTGTTTCCTCTCTCGAAGCTCCTCTCTACTTGTTCTTCATTTCCTTATATTCCTTTTTCTTTTAAGTTTATTTTTCTTGCTTTTCTTTCCTCGTCCTTTCCATTCTCCTTCAATTTTCTCATCTCACTCAACTTGTTTCCTCTCTCTAAGCACCTCTCTACTTGTTCTTCATTTCCTTATATTCCATTTTCTTTTAAGTTTATTTTTCTTGCTTTTCTTTCCTCGTCCTTTCCATTCTATTTCAATTTTCTCATCTCACTCAACTTGTTTCCTCTCTCGAAGCTCCTCTCCTTGTTTTTCATTTTCTTCTTTTCCATTTTCTTTTAAGTTTATTTTTCTTGCTTTGCTTTCCTCGTCCTTTCCATTCTCTTTCAATTTTCTCATCTCACTCGACTTGTTTCCTCTCTCTAAGCACCAGCAGTTTTCTCTCCTCCTTTTTCCCGCCACTCAAAGGCCGCCGTCTCTCCTCCACCTGTCTTCCTTGGTCCAATATCACATTTTCTTCGACTTCCTCTTTTCACCTCATCCTCAAAAGCCTCATATTTTTCCTCCTCGTCTTCTTTTCCCTCCCGAAGCAAATATTTTCACGAGGTAATTGGATCGCGTCTTTAATTGCTGGTGATCTTTTTTTTCTTTCTTTGTCTTTCTGATGATTGAAGGGCGAATGATTGAGGGTTTGAAGAGAGGGATTAAGGATAGGTAGGTAGGTGGGTAGGGGAGGTAGGAAGATGAATAGGTTGTCAACTTACTAAAATAAAAGGAAATAACAGCATAGGCGATCAGAAGGTAGGTAGAAGAAAGGGTAGACAGTATATTGAATAGAAAGGGAAATCAACACATAGGCAATCTGTAGGTAGGTAGGTTAAGTTAGGTTAGGTTAGGTAGGTAGGTAGGTAGAGTTAGGTTAGGTTAGGTTAGGTTAGATAGGTAGGTTGAGTTAGGTTAGGTTAGGTAGGTAGGTAGGTTAGGTTAGGTTAGGTTAGGTTAGGTCAAGTTAGGTTAGGTTAGGTCAAGTTAGGTAAGGTTAGTTTAGGTTAGGTAGGTAGGTTAGGTTAGGTTAGGTTAGGTCAAGTTAGGTTAGGTCAAGTTAGGTTAGGTTAGGTCAAGTTAGGTAAGGTTAGTTTAGGTTAGGTTAGGTTAGGTTAGGTTAGTTAGGTAAATAGGTAGGTGGAAAGGTAGTTAACGTATTGAAGAAAAAGAAAATTAACACCTTGACAATCATTAGGTAGGCAGGTAAGTAGATGGGTAAAGGTAGATTGAAAGGTAGATAGGCAGGTAGGTAGAACAAAGGTAGGCCTATCTATCTACCTCAGTGCCACATTACCACATAGGCTCCTCTGTTCCGTGGGAGTCTTGTTACCTCACATTTTGCTTCTTTCTCTCTTCACAGGCTGTTGGTCGTCTGTGCTTCACTCTGCAAAGTTTCTCCACGAGTTTCATTGAGGTGCGTAATGGTTTGGTTTACCGTTTGTTTTACTTTAGACGTATAAGTTACAGGTCTTATACATGTCCACCCATTCCACCTAAAATTTATCTCCTAGCCTAAAACTTAGTAAAGCTTATTAAAGTTGCTTAATCCACCTTTCCACTCGGGGTCTTTTCTTAAACTCTTCCACCTGTTTTCTACCACCCTTTCTCTCCTAGTGCAGTATAACCTTCCACCTTTCCCTTCAGTCTTCACTTCCATCCACTCCACCCTTGGTCTTCCACCCCCCTCTTGTAGTTGTTAGTTCTTATACAGTTTCTTCCTTCCATCCTTCATTCTTTCCTCCCTTCCTCCTCTCATTATTTCTCCCTTTCTCTTATTTCCCTCTTACCGTCTTTTTATTGCTCCTCATCTAAGGCTTCTTCGTTTTCTTCTCTCTTTTGTTTCTTTTCCAATTCCATATTTTTTCGATTTTATTACTCTATACTTTTATTTTCATTTGCTTTCCTCTCCGTAATAAAAAAAAATAATATCTCTTTACTCTTGAATCATTAATTATATGCATGTTCTTTTTTTAATTACTCAACTTTGTGTGTGTGTGTGTGTGTGTGTGTGTGTGTGTGTGTGTGTGTGTGTGTGTGTGTGTGTGTGTGTGTGTGTGTGTGTGTGTGTGTGTTCCTCTCTCTGTGATGAAAGCATTGATCTTTTCTTCGGTTGGGTTACACAGTTTTATTTTCTTCCAGGGTATTTTTTCTTCACAACTAAAGGACAAAACATTTCCCCCAGAATCTTTTCTTCTTCTTAGCCTTTCTTTGCTTCTTCCTTCCTTCCTTCATTCATTCATTCTTTTTTTTTTTTCTTTTGCTACGTTCTTCCAATCCTCTTACCATTCGCTCCTTCCTTCCGTCATTCATTCCTTTTTTTCTTTTGCTACGTTCTTCCAATCCTCTTACCATTCGCTCCTTCCTTCCTTCATTCATTCATTCACTAATTCCTTCTTTCCTTTTGCTACGTTCTTCCTATCCTCTTACCGTTCGCTCCTTCCTTCCTTCTTTCCTTCTCATTTTTCTCTCTTACATTCCTTCCTTCCTTCCTTCCTTCCCACCTTCTTTTCCTCCTCGCTTCGTTCCTTCTTCGTTCATGTGTGTGTTCGCTTCCATCCGTGTCTAATTCACCTGTCAAACCTTTTACTAATGAGTTGAGTCGCGCTAAATTGTTCCCTTCGGTTGGCCTCCAAATATCCTTCTTTCCTTTATTCCTTCTTTTCCCTTCTCCTTCATTCCTTCTTTTCTTTTCTCCTTCATTCCTTCCTTCCTTCCTTCTTTCATCTTTTCTCCAAACTGACAGCTTTCTCCACGGTTATCTTTCTTTCTATATCCTCCTGACAGCCTTCCCTCCCTCCTCCTCCTCCTCCTTCTCCTTTTTTTTTTTTTTCTCTTTATGTTCGGCTATGTTTCCTCTTTTCCTTAACTTTATTTCTCTTCCTCCTCTTCCTCCTCCTCCTTATCCTCCTCTTCCTTGATTTCGATGTTTCTAATACAGTTTCTTCCTTCCATCCTCCTTTCTTTCCTTCCTTTTCTTCCTTTCATTATTTTTTCCCTTTTCTTCTTTTCCTCTTGTGTTTTTTTCTTGCTTCTCATCTTTGGCTTCTTCCTTTTTTCCTCTCTTCATTCTCTTTTTTTCTTTTCTTCGTTCGTTCGTTCCTTCCTGCCTTCCTTCCTTCTTTCCTTTGTTCCCTCTTACATTCCTTCCCTTCCCCTTCCTTTCGCCAATACCTTCCTTCCTTCATTATTTGCTCTCATCCTAGCTACGTTATTTCCTTCCTCTCATCCTTCCTTCCTTCCTTCTTTCCTTCCTCCTCTGTTACATTCCTTCCTTTCTCCTTTCTTTCACCAATTCATTCATTCTTTCCTTTATCCTTCCTATGCTCTTTCCTTCCTTCTTCCTTTTGTTCGTTTATTCCTTCCTTCCTTCCTTTCTTCTTTTCTTATTACGTTCTTTCTCTTCTCGTTCCTTTCCTTTCGTTCGTTCGTTCGTTCGTACCTCGCATCCTCCGGCGCCAGAGAGGTTCCTTCGCCCACACACTCGTCCTCCTCCTCCTCCTCCTCCTCCTTATTTATCACCCTCTATCTCTTCGCATTCTGTCTGTTTTATCTTCTCTTTTTATAGACGGTTATACAGAGCGCCTCCTTTCTGCCTGTCTTGTTTATGTGTCTGTCTGTCTGTGTGTGTGTGGCTCTGTCTGAATGGCTAAAGAATGAGAGAGAGAGAGAGAGAGAGAGAGAGAGAGAGAGAGAGAGAGAGAGAGAGAGATGAGAAAAAAAGTGAAAGAAAAACGAGGAATGATGAAACGAAACAACGAAACAAGCAATTAAAGGAGAAAACAAATAAGAGAAAGAAAATGAAAAACGAAAGAAAGAATGAAATAAGAGAAAAAAGGTAAACAGAAAGACAAATTGGGAAAGAAGGAATGAAAATGCAAAAAAAGTAAAAACACGGAATCAGAGAGAGAGAGAGAGAGAGAGAGAGAGAGAGAGAGAGAGAGCAAGGCCATATATATACTGCCTGTTTGTTAGTGGTGTGTCTGGAAGGGCGAAAACCAGACGAGTTGAGGCCGAAAGCAGAGGTTTAAAAATTGACTCAGCAGAAGAAATTAGAAAAAAGGCCGAGGTTGACTTATAGCGTGGTTGGGTTTGAAAAGGGTCATTGAGAAAGCCAAAAATAAAAAGTAAAAAGATCGTTGTGGCTAATTGAGAAGTAAATATATCGTTGTGGTTAATTGAGTAGATGACTAAAGATGAAAGCCGTAATTAGAGAAGGTGAAATGATAGTTCCAGGTAACCCAAAATGAAGAACAGGTAAATAACAAAAAAAAATATAAAGGTAAAAAGATCGTGATGGTAGATTTATCAGGTGACCCAGTACGAAAAACAGGTAACTGAGGAGCAAAAAAAATGTTAATATGGTTGACTAAGTGACGTGAGGAAAATAAGGTAAATAAAAACGATGAAAACAAATAGAAGAAAAAAACTAAAACTAATTAAGGTTGTTTAATCAGGTAACTAGAAGCAAAATATAGGTAAATTTGAACGAAAGTGATTAGATACAGGTAGTTTAACAGATGACACGGGAAAGATGAGTTAAATGAGTAGGAAAATGACCACCAAAGTATTAGATCAGGGTAGTTAAGCAGCGAGGGAGATGGAAAAAAAAAGTTAAGGTTCCTCTAGCAGAAATAAAAGGGGAAAGTATTAGGTTAGGGTAGTTTAAATTAGCAGCGAGAGAGATGGAAAAAAAATAAGTTAACGTTACTCTAGCAGAAATAGGAGAAAATATTAGGTTAGGGTAGTTTAAATAAGCAGCGAGGGAGATGGAAAACAAATAAGTTAACGTTACTCTAGCAGAAATAAAAGGGGAAAATATTAGGTTAGGGTAGTTTAAATTAGCAGCGAGGGAGATAGAAAAATTAGTTAGGCCTATCAAGCAAATAAAAAAAAGGACGAAAGGCAGCAGATGATTGGTAGTAAAAAAGAGGAGAGAAATAAAAAAAGGTCAGATAAAAACAAAAGGTGAAACACAGCAGATAATTGACAGTAAAAAAATAAAATAAAATAAAATAAAAACGTAAAAGGAGGGAGATGAAAAAAAAATAATAAGGTTACTTCAACAGACGTCATAAGGAGGAGGAGGAGAGGTACACACACACACACACACACACACACACACACACACACACACACACAGCATAGGCGTGACGTTTCCACTCAAGGGACTTTGCGGCGGGACGGGAACGGAATGTGAAATGGAACGGAAAGATTCAATTTGAGTTACTTAAGAGAGGAAGATTGCGAGGCGCTGGAATACCGAGGAATGCGTGTGTGTCAGGGGGAGGCGAGGGGCAGAGGACGAGGACGAGGAGGAGGAGAAAGTTAAGTAAAAAAAAAAAAAAAAAAGTAATAAAAATAGAAAAAATAAAGAAGGAAAGAAAAAAGCTAATTGTTAAGATAAAAAGAAGAGGAAACCAAAAAATAATGAAGGAAGAGTAAAAGAAAAAAAGTGAGAGAAAAATAAGAAAAGAAAGAAGATAAAATAGGACAAAGAAAAGGATGATAAAGTAATAGAAAATGGGCAGAGAAACGAACAAGACAAGAACAAAAAGTAGAAAAGGAAGAACAAATAAAATAAAATAAGAATGAGAACAAAAACTAGGAAAAAACGAGCAAAAAATGAGAAAAAAAAGAAAAGAAGAAAAATAAAGAGAAGGAGGAAAAGAAGAAAAGGAAGAACAAATAGAAGAAAACAAAAATGAGAACAAAAACTGGAAAAAAAGAAAAAAAGATAAAACTAAAAGAAAAATAAAGAGAGAAGGAGGAATATGTGTAATACCATGAAGAGAAAAGAAGATAATGTTACAAAGACAAAAAAAAAGTAATTGGAGGTTTAGCAGCTCGGTCAAAAGGTGGAACAGACTCGAAGGTGAAACGCCACTCATAGAAAACGGATATCGGCTAACAAAGAAAATGGGAACGGCACTCAATCCCACTCGCCTGCAGCTGATCTTGCCCACAACTCAAAGGGCCTGATCGTGAAGGGGGAATCGGAACCTATAAAGCCAGCCTGTAAGGGATTGAACCTGTAATGTGTGGGACTGGATTCGATTAGATTAAACTGGATGAGAATATTGATTCATTTTATTGGGTTAAGTTAGGTTATATTTTTAAATTAGAATAGGTTAGACTTATTAGATTGATTATATTGGATTGTTTATACTGATTAGCTTAAACTGTATACTGATTGATTTTAGTTGCGTTATATCTTTAAATTAGATTAGGTTAGACTTATTAGATTGATTACATTGGATTGTTTATACTGATTAGCTTAGATTGATTAGATTATATTGTTTGATTAGGTTATGTTGATTAGATTAGATTTTGCGTGATTCGTTATATTGATTAGATTAGATAATGAGTGATTGGTTATATTGATTAGATTAGATTGGACTTAAAGACATAATAAGGGATTGAAATTTAGTAAACCTTTCGGAGATGTTAAGGAAAGAAAATATCGAAAAGCAGAAATGGATAAAGAAGAGGAGGAGGAGGAAAAGTACGAGGAAAACAAATGATTACAGATTGATTGATTGATTGATTGAAGGAGAAAGATAGAGGAACAAGACAATAGGAATAGACGAAGAAGCTAAGACAAGGAGGAGGAGGAAGATAGATAAGAGGAAATGGAGGACTCAGAGGAAGAAGAATAACAAAAACAAGAACAGGAAAAAGAAGAAAAAAAAGAGGAGGAGGAATACGTGAGGAATACATAGGAATACATAGGAAGAACAGACACCAGAAGACCTGTCGGTTATCAGATCTCACTTGCTTAATGGTATCTGATCGGATTAAAAAAAAAGAGATCCAACACTCCATAAACCTACTCCCGTAATATCAACCTCGACCCCTCACACTGACCTAACCTGACCTTACATCACACCCACACCTGACCTCTCCCCTCTACCCTCTCCCCCCCCCTCCCCATCTATCCATCAGTCAAATCCATCCATGAAAGTGAAAACAAAAGTGCGGTGTCAAATTTTCCATGCAGGTGTTTGTGTCAATTAGCGAAGGTCACTGGGTTGACCCCTCACCTGTGACCCCGCGACTTTTCTCCCCCGCGTCCTGCATGACCCGGAGGCAAGGTCAAAGGTTATTTATATGTTGGAGTGTGTGAGAGCGTGTGTGTTGGTGGTAGTGGGTGGTGTGTGTGTGTGTGTGTGTGTGTGTGTGTGTGTGTGTGTGTGTGTGTGTGTGTGTGTGTGTGTGTGTGTGTGTGTAAGAGAGAGAGAGAGAGAGAGAGAGAGAGAGATTAGCAGCAGCAAACAGAGAGAGAGAGACGAACAGAAAGACAAACAGACACACAAACACAAATAAAGACAGACAGACAGACAGATAGACAGACAGAAAAAAATACATACTAAAAGATATATAAAGAGACAGACGGAGACACATTACAAATACTACTTTAATATGTACTCTCTCTCTCTCTCTCTCTCTCTCTCTCTCTCTCTCTCTCTCTCTCTCTCTCTCTCTCTCTCTCTCTCTCTTACTTTCCTTACCTCTCCCCTCCCTATCCTCCCCTACCTCTCCCTCCTCTCCACTGTCCCTCTCCTTCCCCATCCTTTTCTCATTCCTCTCCTCTCACCTCCCTTTCCTCCATTATCTCTCTCTCTCTCTCTCTCTCTCTCTCTCTCTCTCTCTCTCTCTCTCTCTCTCTCTCTCTCTCTCTCTCTCTCTCTCTCTCTCTCTCTCTCTCTCTCTCTCTCTCTCTCTCTCTCTCTCTCTCTCTCTCTCTCTCTCTCTCTCTCATTATAACGCTGGAAGTTTCTGACGATGTAATGTAAATTGTCACAAACTCTCCCAAAATATAATAGTTGTACAGAGTTTATTTTCACCATTATGCAAAGTTTTAATCATTATTCATATTAATTTGTACGATATTCCCCACTTTTGTCCACATCTAATTATAACTTCAACCATTATTAACAGTATTATCGATCATATTAACCATCATCATCTATTAACTATCATCTATTCTCTGTGATTTTAACCACTATCCACATTATTTTTTGTACGATATTAACCATTATTATTCCTATCTATTATTTTTCGTCTTTTTTTTAAGTTTACAATCACATCTAACTTTTTTTTCGTTATTTCGCATCACTATATTTTTTTGTCTTTTACACTTTTCCTGTTACCTATTCACTCTATTACATTTTTTTCTCTCGTTTTACCTGTTCATATTTTCAGTATTTTTAGCCCTGCAATTTACTTTACTTATTCCTCTTTTGTTTTCTATGTTACAACTATTCACTTCATTTTATTACTTTTTATTAGTCTTTTTCTACTCCTATTATTCACTATGTAATTATTTTCTCTTTTACCTGTTCATATTTTCTTCATTTTTAGTCCTACAATTTACTTCACTTATTCCCCTTTTGCTTTCTATGTTACAACTATTCACTCCATTTCATTAGTCTTTTTCTACTCCTATTATTCACTATGTAATTATTTTCTCTGTTACCTGTTCATATTTTCTTCATTTTTAGTCCTACAATTTACTTCACTTCTTCCTCTTTTGCTTTCTATGTTACAATTATTCACTCCTTTTATTATTCATCTTCTCTAATTATTCACTGTTATTTTTTTTTTCTTTTTTACTGGTTCATATTTCGGCATTTTTAGTCCTGCAATTTACTTTACTTTTTCCGATTTTTTTTTTTTTTTTTTTTTTTTTTTTTTTTACAAATATTCACTTTTTATTACTCTTCCTCTACTCTAATTATTCCCTTATTTTTTCTCTCTTGTCTGTATATATTTCGACATTCTTAGTCCTGCCATTTACTTCACTTAGTCCTGTTTCGTTTTTTTTTTTTTTTTTTTTTTTTTTACAATTATCCACTCATTCTCCCATTACGCCTACTCCTGATATTCTCTCCTTATTATTCAAACTTATTATCCATTCATTCTCTTATTATTCATTCTCTTATTCATACTCTTAATATACACTCATTTTCTTATTATTTTAGCTTATTCACTTTTATTCATACTCTTGATATTCACTCATTCTCTTATTATCCATTCTCTTCTTATTCACTCATTCGCATTCCACTCATGCCAACTGCCCGCTCAGGTAAGCACAGGTAGACAAAGAAATTAATTATACTGCTTTCACTTTCATTTACTAGCAGGAGGACAAGGTGAATGAATATGCGTACAGGTGAATGGGAGGTATAATCTAGTACAGGTAAGCAAGCACACACACACACACACACACACACACACACACACACACACACACACACACTGACGGCTCATCACTCATGTAAATTAGACGTATTTTGGCAGGTAAATAATTCTTGCGCGCTATATTTTTTTAACTGCACAGGTGAGGCCACGGATTAATTATTATGCTACCTGAGATTTTAGTTTATGTTTCTTTCATTTCTCTTTTTTTTTAATTAATGTTACTTTACTTTTACTTTCTTGCTCTTTTCATGTCTAATTTCTATGGCTGTTTTCTTCTTATATTGCATATTATTATTATTATCATTATTTTTATTATTATTATTATCTAGCGCTACTTTTCGGGGGTCCTTTAATCACGAAGTCATCTCTGGAGCCTAATTTGGTCTTCTTTGATATCTTCATTACCAAAGCGCCTCAGAAAAAAGATTTGGTCTACTTTGACTCTTTAAGCATTAAGACATCCCTGGAAGTTAATTTTGTCTGTGCCTTTGATATCTTACTTCTTTAAATTTTACTAGAGTTGTATTTTATTTCGGATGTGCTTTTTTTTAATTTTATTTGGCTCCTTAATCGAGTTTCTTCCTTTCGGTTTATTGTTATTACTAGGTTATTGTAAACGATATTCCCGGATCCGTAGAGTTTACCCCAAGGTGCTTTTTAAGACATCCCTGGAACTTAATTTTGTCTGTGCCTTTAAGATCTTACTTCTTTAAATTTTACTAGAGTTGCATTTTATTTTGAGTGTGGTTTTTTTTTTTGTTTTGTTTTGTTTTTCAAACTCGGAAAAAAAAGGAAAAAATATATATCATCCCTGCTATCATTATTATCATTATTATTGTTGTTATTTTTTGTGTGTTCTGGACGCCTTTAAAAAATACACTCGTCATCATCATCGTCATTATTATTATTATTATTATTATTATTATTATTATTAGTGTTCTGGCGCCTACAAACAAATACAAACGTTATCATCAGTCATTATTTTTTTTTTCTGGACGCCTTTAAATACAAGCGTTATCATCATTGTCATTCTTATTGTTGTTATTTTTATGATCTGGACGCCTACAAATAAATATAAGCGTCATCATCATCGTCATTATTTTTGTTATTATTTTTATTTGTGCTCCGGGCGTTTACAAATACAGGCGAGTCCTTGTTAACGTGGAAAGTTGTAATCTGTAACGAGGTTTGTGGCAAAGTTTGGGATAAAAAAATATTCTTCTCTTAACTCTCCCATTTTTCACTGTTCTGTTTTCCTTCCCTCCGTCTTTTCTCCTACCCCCCCTCTCTTCTTTCTCCCTTTCCCCCCTCACCACCACTCACTCAAGTCTCTCCTCTCTTTCCTCCACCTTACTTTCCTTACCTCTCCCCTCCTTTTCCTCCCTTTCCTTCCCTATCTTCTTCCCCTCTCTCTCACCTCCCTTTCCTCCGTTATCTCTCCCACTCCCTCTCTCCCCTTCATACTCCCCTCTTCCTTCTCCCTTTCCTCTCCCTTACTTTCCTTACCTCTCCCCTCCCTATCCTCCCTTACCTCTCCCTTCTCTCCACTGTCCCTCTTCCCATTCCTCTTACCTCCCTTTCCTCCATTATCTCTCCCACTCCCTCTCTCCCCTTCCCCAACCTATTACCCTCCCTCCTCCCTCTACCACTCCTCCTCTTTCCCCCTCCCTCTCCCTCTCCCTCCCCTCTCTTTCCTCTCCCAGATGAGACAAAACCTGGATTAAAACAAAAGAAGAAAAAAAAGTAAAAGTTGACAATTCGCAAGACGCTGCATTTTTTTTTTTTTTTCCTCCAGTTCGTCTTTTGTTTTTGCAGTTCTTTTTTTTTCATCCGGTTATACGTCCACGTGTGTGTGTGTGTGTGTGTGTGTGTGTGTGTGTGTGTGTGTGTGTGTGTGTGTGTGTGTGTGTGTTCGGAAAATTGAAAGATACCTGAATGCATGCCACGTGACGTCCATTCTCCGTTTTCTATTGTCCTCCTGTGTCTCGTTTTCTTTCGGTTTTCTTTTTTCATTTTACTATTTTTTTTTATAGACTTTTTCTATTCTTTTCTACTTCATTTTTTTTATTTTGCTTTTTCCTTATTGGTTTCTCCTTTTCAGACTAAACATAACTCTTCTATATATTTCTATGTAACTGATTATTAACTACTATTATTTACTATTACAACTACTACTACTACTTCTATTATTACTTCTACAACTACTACCACCACCACTACTACCACTACCACTACTACAACTACTACTATTACTACTACTACTTCTACGACCACTAATACTAATACTGATAATAATAATACTATCACTACTACTACTACTACTACTACTACTACTACTACTTTCATTGTGTTGCTTCGTTTTCTACTTTCCTTTCTTCTCCTTCGATTTTCTTCTTCTTCATTCGTCTTCGTCCACATAATCTCAAGTTTTATTATTGCTATTATTCTTCATTAAAAAAGACATTTAACGAGACAGATAGTGTCATTTCACAGTCATATATTCTCTCTCTCTCTCTCTCTCTCTCTCTCTCTCTCTCTCTCTCTCTCTCTCTCTGGAAATTAATGAGGAATATAAATTGCTTTTCCCATTTTTTGTGTATCTTTGATGATGTCATTCTCTTGTGTACGTGTGTGTGTGTGTGTGTGTGTGTGTGTGTGTGTGTGTGTGTGTGTGTGTGTTCATTAATTTTCTCATTTCTACTGATTACGTATCTTAATATATATAATTCTCTCTCTCTCTCTCTCTCTCTCTCTCTCTCTCTCTCTCTCTCTCTCTGTGTTTTTATCTTTATTTCTTTTTTTTTTTTAGTTCTCTCTCTCTCTCTCTCTCTCTCTCTCTCTCTCTCTCTCTCTCTCTCTCTCTCTGTGCTGGTATCATTATTTCTTTTGTTGTTTTCGTTCTCTCTCTCTCTCTCTCTCTCTCTCTCTCTCTCTCTCTCTCTCTCTCTCTCTCTCTCTCTCTCTCTCTCTCTCTCTCTCTCTCTCTCTCTCTCTCTCTCTCTCTCTCTCTCTCTCTCTCTCTCTCTCTCTCTCTCTCTCTCTCTCTCTCTCTCTCTTTGTGCTGGTATCATTATTTCTTGTTTTTTTCGTTCTTTCTTTGGTTATCTTTCTCGTCTTTCAGTCTCTCTCTCTCTCTCTCTCTCTCTCTCTCTCTCTCTCTCTCTCTCTCTCTCTCTCTCTCTCTCTCTCTCTCTCTCTCTAACGTATTGCATTGTAAAAGAAATATATTTAACGCATAAAATTACGACATCGATAAAGAAAACCAGGGAACGCTATTATTGCAGAGAGAGAGAGAGGGAGAGAGGGAGAGGGGGAGAGGGGGAGAGATGGAGTGCAGCTCAAGTGAAGGGAGAGAAAGAAGAGAAAGTAAATAAGTGAGGGAAAAAGAAGGTGGAGGAATGACAAAACAGAGCAAGGGAGGGAAAAGGGTGAAAAAAGAGATTAGTAGAAGAGAGAGGAGACGGAAGGAAGAAACTGGGAAATACGGGATGAGAAAGGAAAAGGAGATCAAAGGACAGAAGAGGGAGATAAGAGAAGGAAGGAAGAGAAACAGAACTAGAAGGAAGAGCATGGAAGAGAAGAGAGGGAATGGAAAGAAAACGAGGGAGAGGAGAAAAAAGGAAGAGATAGGAAGGTAGGAAAGAATGAAAGAGGAAGGAGAGGGAGATAAAAGAGAGAGATAAGAGAAGGAAAGAAGAGAAACAGAACTAGAAGGAAGAGCATGGAAGAGAAGAGAGAAAAAGGGGACAAAAGAGAGGGAATGGACAGAAAACGGAGAAAGAAGGAAGAGATAGGAAGGTAGGAAAGAATGAAAGAGGACTAGACTAGAATGAACAGCATGGAAGAGAATAGAGAGAGAAAGAGGGGACAAAAGAGAGGGAATAGAAAGAAAACGAGGGAGAGGAGAAAGAAGGAAGAGATAGGAAGGTAGGAAAGAATGAAAGAGGAAGGAGAAGGGAGATAAAAGAAAAACAGAATGGAAGATATCAAAAGTTAAAGAACAGGATAGGGATAGAAGGGAAAAAGAGATTGAAGACAAGGGTGAGGGGAGAATGGAAATGAAGGAGAAAGAATAGAGGATGAGGAGGAGAAAGCAGATAGATTGGAGGGAGAGAAACAAGAAGGCATTGGGTGAGGAATGGAAATGAGGGGGAGGAGAGGAGAGAGAGGAGGGAATGTGTGACAGAAATAGCCAGTTTGAAATCTTTTGTTTATTTTGGACAGACAGACGCAGCACGCGGGGTTGGTATGAGAGAGAGAGAGAGAGAGAGAGGATAATAAAGAGAGTGACAGATTAAATGACAAAATGCAAAATGGAAAGAAAGCATAGTTGAGAGAGAGAGAGAGAGAGAGAGAAGTGGAAATAAATAAAATGTAACTAAGAATATGGAAAAGGAAAACGAAGAGAGAGAAGAAGAAAATTATGATAAGCAAAAAGGAAGAGAAAAGAAGGGCATGAGAGAGAGAGAGAGAGAGAGAGAGAGAGAGAGAGAGAGAGACTGACATGTATAATAGTCCCGAGAAAACTGTCAAGTAAATGTCACCTTAATGGGCTAATTGGCTAATCTGCGCCCAGGTAATTACGGCTGATTAAACAGGTGAGGCAGGTAATCATTTAGGGAGGCTGACACACACACACACACAGGTAGGTAGATAGATAGATAGATAGATAGTTTACTGACCTATATTACACACACACACACACACACACACACACACACACACACACACACACACACACACACACACACACACATTGATCGTTTAAGAGTACGATGCCTTTAGCGAAATAATGAAAGGAATAAAAATAGGGAAAAACAACAGCAATAAAGGAAGAAAAAAAGACGAAATGAAATGAGGGAAAACGGAGGAAAAGAAAACGGGCAGGACGAACATGGGGGACAGATGTGTAGATTTATTTATGATTGTTTTTGTTATTGTTGTTTTTGTTGTTTGAATAATAAGGGGAAAAATAAAAAGAGAAAATAAAGAAAAAAAACCACGGGAGGGACGAATGGAAGAGGGAAAGGCGTGTGTTATTTATGATCCGTGTTTTTTTATTTGTTTTTTGTGGTTATTGTTTTTTTTTCGTTATTGTTTTGTCAAGAGGATAAAAAAAATAAAGAAAAAAAAACACGGGAGGGACGAACGGGAGGGAAAGACGTGTTATTTATGATCCGTGTTTTCTTAGTTGTTTTTTTGTTTGTTTTGTTTCGTTATTATTTTGTCAAGAGGATGTATATTATTTTCATTTATCACATTCATACATAACTTTGATCCAGTTTATAATTTCGCTTCAGGCAGTCAGCTCTTTCTATACATATTTTGGGTCCAATCAGCTGTTTACATATATTTGTCGGGTCCAATCAGCTGTTTCTATACATATTTCGGGTCCAATCAGCTGTTTCCATACATATTTCGGGTCCAATCAGCTGTTTCCATACATATTTTGGGTCCAATCAGCTGTTTCTATACATATTTTGGGTCCAATCAGCTGTTTCCATACATATTTTGGGTCCAATCAGCTGTTTCCATACATATTTTGGGTCCAATCAGCTGTTTCCATACATATTTTGGGTCCAATCAGCTGTTTCCATACATATTTTGGGTCCAATCAGCTGTTTCCATACATATTTTGGGTCCAATCAGCTGTTTTTATACATACGTTCGTTCCAATCAGCTGTTTACATCTATTCGTCGGGTCCAATCAGCTTTATATTTACATCAGTCGGTCCCATCCGCTGTTTTCATGGCTGCTCGGGATCCAATCAGGTGTTTACACGGTCGGGTGGCATCAGCTGAGGGTTCCATTCTGCGGGACGTGCCGGGAGGAGGAGGGGAGAGGGAGGGGGAGGAGGGGGAGGTACGCCCCCCCCTCACCCGTCCTGTTATACGATCCAGTTTTGTCGTCCTGAGATGAATGGAAAAAGTTATTGATGTTGATGCCAAATATTAATGAGTCTTGCATCTGAATTCAGGGACGTTATCCCTCTCTCTCTCTCTCTCTCTCTCTCTCTCTCTCTCTCTCTCTCTCTCTCTCTCTCTCTCTCTCTCCTCTTTTCCTCTTTTTTCCCTCGATCTCTTCTTTTCTCCTTATCTTTTTCTCTTACTTTTCTTCCCTTCTCTCTCTCTCTCTCTCTCTCTCTCTCTCTCTCTCTCTCTCTCTCTCTCTCTCTCTCTCTCTCTCTCTGTTGACCTTTCCTTCTCTCCCTTTCTTCCTTTTCTTGTTTTGTTTTGTTTTTTTCTCAATTTCAAAGCTGAGTCTTCTGTCTGAATTTGGGGACCTGATCTCTCCTTTATCTATTATTTCTCTTTCTTTTGGTCTTTTATTTTGATTTCTTCCTTTCATTGTCTTCTTCTCCTTCTCTTCGTCTATTCATTTGTTCTTGTGATCTCTCTCTCTCTCTCTCTCTCTCTCTCTCTCTCTCTCTCTCTCTCTCTCTCTCTCTCTCTCTCTCTCTCTCTCTCTCTCTCAATGTTTTTCTTTGTTTTGTTTTCTCTTGTTCTTTGTTTGCTCTTCTTCTTCCTCTTCTTCCTCTGTTCCTTTGTTTATCTGGGTGTTTTCTCTTCTTACTGTTTTCGTTTTCGTTTTTCTCCGTCTTCTTGTCTTTTAATATTTTCTTCTTTCATTTTTTTCTAGTTTTTCGTTCATATATTTTCTGCTTGTTCTTCATTTCTTCTTCCTCTTCTCCTCCGCTTGTATATATCCATCTTTCCTTCCTCCTCCTCCTTCTTCCCTTCCTTGCTTTAATATTTCTTCCTTTTTTCATCTTTCCCCTCTTCTTCCTTATCTGTCTTTATCCCCTTCTTCCTCCTCCTCCTCCTTCTTCCCTTCCTTGCTTTAATATTTCTTCCTTTTTTTCATCTTTTCCCCTCTTCTTCCTTATCTGTCTTTATCCCCTCCTTCCTCCTCCTCTTCCTCGCTTCCATCTTCTTCCCCCTCCTCTCCTTCTTTCGTTCCTCCTTATTCGGTTTCTTGCTCATCTCCTTTATCTGTATCAGCATCTTTCCCTCCATCTTTCCTCCTCTTCCTCCTCCTCCTCCTCCTCCTCCTTCATCTTGTCTATCTCTTCTCCATATTCCTCTTCTCTTCTTCCTTTCATTTGTCATTCATTCTTTCCTCTCTATCCTCGTCTACCTCAAATTCCCTCCTCCTCCTCCTCCTCTTCTCTCCCTCCTCCTCCTCCTCCTCCTCCTCCTCCTCCTCCCCTACCTCTGAACATCCCTTTGATAACAACATTGATCTGAGGACGGAAAAAAAATACCAACTGGCAACCCTCATTTCCCTCCCTCGCTCGCTCTCTCTCTCTCTCCCTCCCTTCCTTCCTTCCGTCCTCCCTTCATCGCTTCAACTTTCCCTATTTCCCTCCAGTCTCTCTCTCTCTCTCTCTCTCTCTCTCTCTCTCTCTCTCTCTCTCTCTCCCTTCCTTCCTCTTCTCCCTCTCTTTATCTTTTCTACTCCCTTATTGTGTCTTTATCCTCCTCCTCTTCCTCCTCCCTTTCTCTCATCTTATTTTACCCTCCTCAGTTTTCCCTCCTTTCCTCCATTGTTCCCTTCTCTTCCTTGGCCTTCCCTCCTTCATTCCTTCGTTACTTCCTTCCTTCCTTCATATCTTTTGTACCTTACTCTCCTTCCTTCCCACATATATATTTCTCTTCCTCTATCTTTTTCTTCCTCTTCCCTTACGTCTATCATTCTTTCCTTTGGTTATCTACTCCTTCTCCCTCTCCGTTTCTCCTCTATCACCTCTCCCTCTTCCTCTCCCCGTCTCCCTTCATTACAGTGTTGCCACATCTCGTATCACTCCAATATGGCAACACTGCACGGGCCGTCCATCATTATAAATCTTTTGACATATATTATTTTCCCGGCCATTAATTGCCTTGATTACGCCGCACCTTTGTCCCGTAAACATCCCCGCAGGCAGGTACACACGTTTACCTGTGCCTACCTGGGCGTGACTCACCTGGGATGGAGGGATGAAGGGAAAGTGTTCTGTGTTATTCAAGTCGTCTCAGGAATCACTCGGTATATACTCAGTGTTGCCAGATATAGAGGAAGGTGTCAAGACTAATATTGTTTCTTGTTTTTGTTGTTGCTGTAGTTGTTGTTGTTGTTTTTGTTAGTATTATCAAACTGTTACACCTGCTATTGAGGGATGAAGGGAAAGTGTTCTGTAAGATTCACCGTAGTAGTTGTTGTTGTTAGTGTTAGTATTATGAAACTGTTACACCTGCGATTGAGGGATGAAGGGAAAGTGTTAAGTAAAATTCACCGTAGTTGTTTTTGTTTTTGTTAGTATTTGTATTATCAAACTGTTACACCTACGATTGAGGGATGAAGGGAAAGTGTTCTGTAAAATTCACCGTCTCTGGGAATCACATATGGTATTTACCTTGATCCCTACCTTTACTTGGATAAACTTTCAAGCGATTCCGAAATAGACTTTGATCTCAGCGTTGCCAGATAAAGAGAGGAAGCTATCAAGACTAATATAGTTTGTTTTGTTGTTGTTGTTGTTGTTGTTAGTGATATTGAACATACTTTCCCTCCTAACTAATATCACTACCACTTTGTTGTTGTTGTTCTTGTTGTTGTTACTGATGATGATGTTATTAGAAGTAGTGTTAGTATTTTCAAGCTCTTCCTTTTCCTCCTAACACTACTACTACTACTACTACTACTACTACTACTACTACGAACCAACTTGTACCTCATGACCTCTGCCTTTCCTCCTCCTCCTCCTCCTCCTCCCCTCAGTCCATACATTCCTCCCCTCTGTCTAGACGCCTTTAGGCCTCACCGTCTCTCTCTCTCTCTCTCTCTCTCTCTCTCTCTCTCTCTCTCTCTCTCTCTCTCTCTCTCTCTCAGCTATTTGTTACAGACGAGAGAGTGAGAGAAAGACCGAGACGCGGAGAGAGAGAGAGAGAGTATAATTAGAGTTGAGTATGTGCATAGAGGGATTGGTTTCGGTTTAGCATATACTGAGAGAGAGAGAGAGAGAGAGAGAGAGAGAGAGAGAGAGAGAGAGAGAGAGAGAGAGAGAGAGAGAGAGGACACCAGGCGAGTCATGAGGTGAATGTCATTTTTCATTACCCGCGTGAAGCCTTATTGACACAGGGACAGGTAAGGAGAGGAGGAGGAAGAGGAGGAGGAGGAGGAGGAGGAGGAGGAGAAGGTAATCCGTGAATGGGAGGTAAATGGAACTCTGTGAAATATGAAACGTGTCGGGTGCAAGTTAGATAGAGAGAGAGAGAGAGAGATACGAGAACAAAGATAAAGGGAAATAGAAAAATGAACAAAGAAACAAAGAAAGAAGCAATTAAAGAACATAAATGAGGGAGAAAGAAAGAAACAAGAAAATGAAGGAAAGAAGAGAAAAAAAACAATAAACGGGAAGAAAAATAAATAATGAAAGGAACGAAAAAGAAAAATATCAATAAAACAAACGAACTGAGAGAGAGAGAGAGAGAAGATTATAGATTTAAAATATTTCCGGATCAATGTTCGTAAGATCCTCTCTCTCTCTCTCTCACACACACACACACACTCACGCACGAACACACACGAATCGGCCAGTGTTGCCAGTAATAAGTTCGTGGAAAGCTCTCCCCTCCCCCTCCCTCCCCCCACCCCTCATTCCTCCTCAGTGTTGCCATATCGGGTCCACTCCTTCCCTTCATTATGCATGGCGACAGTGTTACCAGACTACTATCGACTCGCTCCCCTTCTCTCTCTCTCTCTCTCTCTCTCTCTCTCTCTCTCTCTCTCTGTGTGTGTGTGCTTGCTTGTTTAATTGCTTCTTTCGTTTATTTTTATTATATTTTTATCTTTCTCTTTTCCTTAATCTTCTTTGCTGTTTCTTTTCTTTGTTTCTTGGGCTCTCTCTCTCTCTCTCTCTCTCTCTCTCTCTCTCTCTGAAATTAAAAGGCACGTGTTTCACCTGTTATTTTTTTCTGATTAATTGATTGATTGGTTTTGAGGTAACGGATAAATGAAGGTAATTATTGGGACAGGGAAATCAGAACTCGACCTTTTAGTGTTCGGAAGCTTCTAATCCGGGGCGCTGCGATAACGATAACAGTAGTAGTAGTAGTAGTAAGGAAAAGGATGGAAAGGCACAAATGTAAGAAAAAAGGTGAATTTGGGTGGGAAAAAGGGAGGTAAGAAGGAATGGTGATAGTAGTTGTAGTAAAAGTAGTAGTAGTAGTAGTAGTAATAGTAGTTGTAGTATAAATAATCACTCCATTAATAGACTGTTAAAAAAGTGTCTCATCCTTTATAGAGCTTGAAGTATTATAACCCGTGCCTCTAATGAAGTTAATAATAATGATAATAATAATAATATCGATAGCCTCCGTAAAAGGTAGTAAATATAGCTGTTGGACCCTTTTTAATAACCTCAATTTAAAGTTTAAAATAAATATGAAATGCGGAAAGTAAAGAGGAGAAAATAAATGTGTCCCGCTCCAGCTCTTCAGTAAATCTTTCTTTCTTTCTAACTCGCATTTGTACTTATTTTTTTATTTATGTGCTTTGTTTTTTTGGTGTTGTTTTTCCCCTTAATTATGAGTACAGTTTCAAGCGCTTCCGGAATAAAAAAAAAAGTTTGTGCTTAGTTCCTGAATTAATTAAGGAAGGGATGCATAAAATAAGATGTTGATTTTTATTCTGGATAGACAAATAAAATAAAATAATAAAGAGGTGCTCCGCCATCCTGGATTAATATAGACAAGAAATGGAGAAAATTCGTTGTTCTTCTCTCTTGCATAAACAAAGAAAATAAAAAATGTCCTTTGTTCCTAGATAGATCAAGGAGAGAAAAGGAGAAAAAAAATAACTCCTTCGTTCCTAGATAATAAAAGTAAAGAAAGGCATTGTAAAAGTTTAGCGTTCTTAGATGAATAATTGAAATAAAAGAAATATATATACAATTCTGCGTTTCTAGATAAACAAAAGAAAAGAAAAACTGTCCCTCGTTCCTAGATAATAAAAGTAAAGAAAAGCATGGTAATAGGTTAACGTTCTTAGATGAATAATGGAAATAAAAGAAATATATATACAATTCTTCGTTCCTAGATAAACAAAAGAAAAGAACAGTAGCAATATTAACAGTCGATGAATGAAGGAACTAATGAATATGAACACGAAAAATAAAAATAATAATTGAAACGCGAAAAAATATTGGTCATCCTTGCATAAAAAAAAGATATAAAAAAAGTCCAGTTCGAGCACCTTAGTAAATCTTTCTTTGTTCTAATATGACATGTTTTTTTATATATATATTTGACATCTTTGTTCCTTTTTTTGATTGTTTTTTCACAGCTACGGATGCAACTCAAGGGCAAAAACTAACAATGAAAAATGCAAGCCCGCCATATCTGACACCTTTGTTTGTTTGTTGGTCACACCTTACACCTATGTTTCTTTGTTCTGTTTCATGTAGTTTTGGAGCAGTGAGTAGCGGACTCTTTTTTTCACATTTGTTTCCTTTTTTTATGCCCTTGAACTGACTGCTGTAAAAAAAGAAAAAAAAAAAAACGCAAGCATACAAAGGAAAAAAGAAAAAGAAAAAAGTTAAGTCATCGTTGCTTATAGTTTCCAAAAGTTGAGAAAATAAAAGTAATCTGCAGCACTTAAGTAAATCTGTTTGTTTATATCGCACACTTACACTTTCACTCTTACTTTCAACTCCTACTTTTACTTTCACTCTTAATGACTCAACTTTCAAACGATTCAGAAATAAACTTTGAGCTCAGCGTTGCCAGATAAAAAGAAAACAGGAAAAACAGCAAACGACAAAAACAGCAAGAGTAGTAACAGCAGTCTTGGCCATAGCGAAGCAGTGTTACCAACCTTGACGCTGTTGAATCCTTTGTGTTGTGTTGTGTCGTGGATGTGGCAACACTGACAGACAGACACTCACCTGGAAAATAAATAAAAGAGAAAGATGTTATTGTTGTTGTTGTTGTTGCGTGTTTATTATTCACTACACTAAGAGAGAGAGAGAGAGAGAGAGAGAGAGAGAGAGAGAGAGAGAGAGAGAGTAGTATGTACCCCACCCACGTGTACACTCTAACCAAAATAACTCTCTCTCTCTCTCTCTCTCTCTCTCTCTCTCTCTCTCTCTCTCTCTCTCTCTCTCTCTCTCTCGGCGTGTCAAGGTACAGCTGCTGATTTCCATTATTTATTTATTATTTTTTAATGTTTTTTAATTGTCTTGTTCTCATCTTTCCTTTCTCCTCCTCCTCCTCTTCCTCTTCTTTTCTTTTCTTTCGTCTTTTTCTTCCTCTTTTGGTTGTCTTTTTCTTTTCCTCTTTTTCTTCTTCATTTGATTTTGTTTTCTCTTTTCTGTTTTTCTTCCTCCCTTCTTACATCTTTTTCTTCTTCCTTTTTCTTTTCTTTTCTTTTTTTCCTATTATTTTCTTCTTCCTCTTTCGGTTTTCTCCTCTCTCTTCTTTCCTTCTACTCTACTTTCTCCTCTTTTGTTTCTCTTTTCTCGACTTTTTTTCCTCCTGTTCTCCTATTTCACGTCCTTTCTTCCCCTTTATCACATTCCCCTCTATCTCCCTTCACTTTCCTTTCTCCTCCCCATCATCATCATCATCATCTTTCTCTTTTCCCTTCTTTCCTCTCTTCCTTCACCTCCTTCCTTCCCCTTCATCACATTCCCTTCTATCTCCCTTTACTTTCCTTTCTCCTCCTCCTCATCATCATCTTCTTTCTCTTTTCCGTTCTTTCCTCTCTTCCTTCACCTCCTTCCTTCCCCTTCACCACATTCCCTTCTTCCGCCCTTCACCTGTCCATTCCCATTACTACCTATGCCCCCCACTCTTCACCCCCTTCCCCCCTTCGCCCCCCATCTCACCTGTCTCCCTGACCCCCCAACCTTGCCCCACCTGGCGGACAGGTAATCAATACACGTCAGGTGACCACTGAACCCTACCCCCCTTTCCCTTTCCTCCTTCCCCTTCCCCTCCCCATCCCCCCCCTGGCCCGTCTCTTCCTTCCTCGTTGGGTATAGGAAATCATAGCAAACGTGGGAATGGTGAAGAGGTGTGAGGAAAAGGGGAAGGAAAGGGAGAAGTGGGGTGAAAATATGTAAGGAAATGTGTGACAAGGGTGTGGAACGGGTGAGGAAAAGGGGAACAAAAGGTAAGAACGATGGAAAGGTGTGAGGAAAAGTGTGTGGAAAGGGTGAGGAAAAGGGGAACAAAAGGTGAGAAGGATGGAAAGGTGTGAGGAAAAGTTTGCGAAAATGGAAGGAAGAGGGTGAATAAGGTGAGGAAAAGGAGGAAAAAGAAGCAGACGTGTGTAATGGAAAGGGTGTAAAGGTGAACAAGGGTGAGAAAAGGGTAGCATTAGGGTGAGGGAGTTGGTGGAAAACATTGGAAAAGGTAAGAATATATAAAAAAAAAGGGTGAGGAGTGAAAAAATAAGGAAAAGGGTAAAAAAGAGATGATAATGTTTTAGGAAGAGGATGAAAAGGATGAGAACTCTATAAGGAAAAGGATGTGTGTGTGTGTGTGTGTGTGTGTGTGTGTGTGTGTGTGTGTGTGTGTGTGTGTGTGTGTGTGAGGAAGACGATGAAAAGGGTAAGAATATATATAAGGAAAAGTGAAAAAAAAATAGAATACATAAGGAAAAGGGTGAAAACATTAAGGAAAAAGAATGAAAAGGGGGAAAAACATTTAAGTTACGTAAAAAAATAGTAAACGAAAGGAGAGAGAGAGAGAGAGAGAGAGAGAGAGTAAAGAAAGCAAAAAGAAACGCGTAAATATATGAAAGGAAACTAATTAATTAATGAATAAAAAAAACACGTTCGTATATTTTATGCATATATTTTTTTTTTTCTGTGCTGGTTAAACGGGGGCATGGATCTCTCTCTCTCTCTCTCTCTCTCTCTCTCTCTCTCTCTCTCTCTGATTCAGTGTTTTTTTATTGTTGCATTTTCATTCCTTCTTTCCTAATTTGTCTTCATTTATCTTTTTTTCTTTTATTTCATTCTTTTTTTCGTTTTTCTCTTTCTCTTTCTTTCATTTGTTTTCTTCTTTAATTCCTTCTTTCTTTCATCATTCCTCGTTTTTCTTTCACTTTTCTTTTTTTTCTCGTTTTTCTCTCTCTCTCTCTCTCTCTCTCTCTCTCTCTCTCTCTCTCTTGCTTCCTTTAAAGATTATTGACCTTTTTCACTTCCTCTTCTTTATCACTCTCGTCCCTTCCACTCAAATGGCGCGGAAAGAATGTAGGGGAGAGAGAGAGAGAGAGAGAGAGAGAGAGAGAGAACGAAACGAGAAAAATAGAAAGAAAGTGAAAGAAAAACGAGGAATGATGAAACGAAACAAGGAAAGAAGCAATCGAAGAGCAAAACAAATTAGAGAAAGAGAAACAAAAGAAAGAAGGAAAGAAAACAAGAGAAAATAGATAAACGAAAAGACAAATTAGAAAGAAGGAAGGAAAATATGAAAAAAATCAATAAAAGAATGAAGCAGAGAGAGAGAGATTGTACAGATTGTTGTTGTGAGTTTGTTGATTGAAAGAAAATATGGCATTGAGAGAGAGAGAGAGATTGTACAGATTGTTGTTGTGAGTTTGTTGATTGAAAGAAAATATGGCAGAGAGAGAGAGAGAGAGAGAGAGAGAGTCCTAATCTCACAATCTTCCTCACGCAAGTAATCAAACGAAATTGTTCCTCTAATCTACGTTCCTTTTCTCCCATTTTCGCTTCGGCCCAGTTCGGCTTTCAATGTTCGTTCCTAAATTTCGAAAAACAGCTTGAAAATACTCTTAAATTTCGAAAACCAAAAAAGGAACCCAAAAAAACTACAAAAAATGAAAAATACTCCTAAACTTCGAATATAAAAAACAACGAAAAAAAATAAACTGCGCTTACGCTTCGAAAAACAAACAAAAAATAAATAAAATAAAATGTAAATACTTCTGAACTGAACGAGAGAAAATGCTCCAAACCTTCAAAAAAAAAACAATAAAACGAATAAATGAAAAAATACTCCGAAACTTCGAAAACAAAATAACAAAAAAAAAAACGAAAAATTAAAATATTCCTAAACTTCCAATTTAAAAAAAAATACTCCTAAAATTAAACGAAAACAAAAACCTTACTATCGAATCTGAACCAAAAAAAAAAAATTATAATGAAAAATGCTCTACAAAGGCTAATTAGTATCGACCTATTTCATCCTGGCTGCTTTTAATTATAGAGAGAAAAATACAGCTAATTACGACCTTTTTTTATGACCGAAGCTTCGAAACATGACGGATTCGATACGTTAAAGCTCCGTTCGTTGCTTCACTTCAATTTTTTTTTATTTTTTTTTTTTATTTTTTTTTTTTTTTTAGAGAGAGAGAGAGAGAATCTGAAACACTTTTTGGCCCTCCCGTTTATTTTTTTTTTTATTGGTCATTTATCGTTTTATAGTCTCTCTCTCTCTCTCTCTCTCTCTCTCTCTCTCTCTCTCTCTCTCTCTCTCTCTCTCTTGGCAAACCTATTTAACCTATTTTTTATGATTTTCTTCCTTTATTTTTGTCTTTTAATTCCTTTTTTTGTTCTTATACATACTTTTTTCATTTATTTCTTTGTCTTCTTTGCCTTTATTTTTATTTCTTTATCCCTTTTATTCTCTCTCTCTCTCTCTCTCTCTCTCTCTCTCTCTCTCTCTCTCTCTCTTTCAGCGAAATTAACTCCCGTGCACCTTTCCACCTTTTTCCTCTTTCTATATTTTCGTTTTCTTTTCAATTTTGGGATATTGAGCGTTTGGGAAAGGGGGAGCGAGTGTGTGTGTGTGTGTGTGTGTGTGTGTGTGTGTGTGTGTGTGTGTGTGTGTGTGTGTCCAGATTAAGATTCGTCTCAGGCAACCATTACTGTCAACATGGCCTCCTCCTTCTCCTCCTACTCTTCCTCTTCCTCCTCTTCCTCCTCCTCCTCCTCCATCAGAAATATTACTCCCATCATAAAGATTCCACCAACTCCGCCACAAACATTATCCAAGTCTCCTTTTTTTGTTTTTCTTTACTTCTATTTCTTCTCTTTTACTTTCTCTCCTCTTCCTCCTCCTTTCTCTTATACCATTCGTATCCTCCAATTATTTCGTCCTTTCTTTCAAATCTCAAATCCTTCACCATTTTCTCCTTCTCTTTTCCTACTCCTATGATCCCCTTCTTCTTCTCTCTTCCTTCTTTCCTTTCTCCTTCGCTTCTTTCTCCTTGTATTTTTCGTTTATATTTCTGCCTTATTAGTATTCTCTTTTCCTCTTGGTCTTCCTCCTCCTTCATTCTCTTTCTTTTCCTCTTTTTCTTGTTTGTTTGTATTTGTATGCCTCCTCCTCCTCCTCCGTTTCCTTCATCTTTTCTTATTTTTCATCCCCAACATCCTAAATAAAACTTGCCTTCATTATTATTATTACTATTATTATTATTATTATCATTCAAGATTTTAAGAGTGCATAGTGGTAGTGAAAGCAGTGGTGGTGGTGGTGGTGATGGTGGTAATATTGGCAAAAGTAGAGGTAGTGGTGGAGGTGGAGGTGGAGGTGGTGGTGGTTGGGGGGGGTCACGGGAGGGAGAAGAGAATCAACATTAACCTTCAGAATGAGCACTTCAGGTGGGCATTACTGTTTATGGAATGACGCACACACACACACACACACACACACACACACACGAACACACACACACTCCTGACGGCAGCAATAAAAGGTCAGGCAGCCGCAATTTAGTGTCTTCCTAACGCCGCTACGACTCGCCCTCTTCCTTACCTGCCGTGACGGGCCTCAGGTGTGGGCAATTAGCTAATTAGAAAGGTAAGGGGTGAGGGAAAGGTGAGGGGGAGGAGGGAAGGGAAGGGAAGGTGAAGGAGGAGGAGGAGGAGGGAGGGAAAGTGTGAGAAAGGACGAGTGAAGGGAGGGAGAGGAAGAGAAGAGAAGGGAGGGAGGGAAAAGGGGGAGGAAGAGGAGGGAAGGGGTTGGAAAACGAGGAAAGGGGAGGAAAAGAAGGTAAGGTAGGGAAACGGGGAGAAAGAGAAGGGAAGGGAAGATAAAGGAGGAGGAAGAGATGGGAAGGGAGAGAAAGGGGGAGGAAGAGAAGAGGAGGAAAAGGGGAGGAAGAGGAAGGAAGGAAGGGAAAGGAAGAGAAGAGTAGGGTAGGGAGGAAGACGAGAGAAGGGAGAGAAACGGAGAGGAAGAGGAGGGAAGAGAAGGAAAGGAGGAGGAAGAAGAGGGGAGGGAAAGGGGAAGGAAGGAGGGAAGGTAAGGAAAGGAGAGAAGGAAGGAATGGAGGGAAAGGGGGAGGTAGAGAAGGGAAGGCAAGGAAACGGGAAGGAGGGAAAGGGGAGGAAGGGAAGGGAAGGGAAGGGAAGGGAGGGAAAGGAAGAGAAGAGGAGGGTAGGGTGGTAATGGGGAGGAAGAGGAAGGAAGGGAGAGAAAGGGGAGGAGGAGGAGGAAGAGAATGGAGGGAAAGAGGAGGTACACATGCATACGTACACACTCACAGAGTTTCACGTACATAGTTGAAATATCTACACACTACAGTTCTCTCTCTCTCTCTCTCTCTCTCTCTCTCTCTCTCTCTCTCTCTCTCTCTCTCTCTCTCTCTCTCTCTCTCTCTCTGCTGGTATCATTATTTCTTTTGTTTTATTCGTTCTTTCTTTGTTTATCTTTCTCGTCTTTCATAGTCTCTCTCTCTCTCTCTCTCTCTCTCTCTCTCTCTCTCTCTCTCTCTCTCTCTCTCTCTCTCTCTCTCTCTCTCTCTCTCTCAGTATTTTTTATTTTATTTCCTTTACAAAAACAAAATCAAAAGGAAACTTGCCAAAAATACTTCACATTAATCATTTTTTTTCTTTTCATTTTATTATTTTTTTCGTTATCGAACGTTTTGATCATAATCTTTAATACATGGTTTTTTTTTCTTTCTTATCGAGACGCGTTTCATACCTGTTTTTCTCTCGTTTTTTTTTCTCTTTTTACATATCACCTCTACAATACATATTTTTTAACCCATGACCTCTTCCGCCTGACCTGCGACCTTGAGGGATATTTATAATCTCTCTCTCTCTCTCTCTCTCTCTCTCTCTCTCTCTCTCTCTCTCTCTCTCTCTCTCTCTCTCTTATCGATTATCTATAGCTTTTTCTTCTCGTTTGCATTTTTCCGCCTTTTGCTTCGCTTTATTTATAGAACGAGAGAGAGAGAGAGAGAGAGAGAATGCATTTTGTATAAGAGATGAAAGGAGGGAGAAAATAGAATGAAAGAAAAGCATTGAGAAAGAGAATGGAGGCAAGTGCATGTAGGAGAATGGAGTGGAAGAGAGAGAGAGAGAGCGCATGTATACCTTTTTTCTTTATTAACTTTTTTTTTCCTTGAGAGAGAGAGAGAGAGAGAGAGCATGCATCCCTTTTTCTTTATTAACTTTTTTTTTCCTTTTTTTCTCTGCATTCACGGATTCGCTTATTTTCTTTTCCCCTTTTTCACTCTGTATATTGGCTTTTTTTGTTTTGTTGTTTTCCTCTATAGTCAATTTTCTTTATTTATTTTTCTTTTATATTATTGTTCTTTCTTTTACACTTTTCTTTATTCAGTTATTTTATTTTTATCTGTTTTCTTTCCTGTTCACATTTATTAATTTCTCATATTTTTCTTTTTTTTTCTTTTTTTTTTAAATTTTCTTCTTTTTCATACTCGTTTTCTTTCTTTAACGATTTATCTTTTTTCTCATATTCCTATTTTCTTCATTTTTATTAATTCATCATTGTTTATCTACTTTTGTTTTCCTTTATTCTCTCTCATCTTTCTCTTTTATTCTTTTTCATTCCTCATCTATTACTTTTTTATCATATTATCTTTTCCTCTAATTTTCCTTTATTCATTTTTCATCTCATTCTTTTTCTTTCCTGTTTTTAGTTCATCATTTGTTTCTGTTATTTTCCTTTCCTTTATCTATTTTCATCTCACTTTTTTTCTTTCCAGTTTTTAGTTCATCATTTTTTTCTGTTATTTTCCTTTCCTTTATTTATTTTCATCTCATTCTTTTTTCTTTCCTCTTATTAGTTCATCATTTTTTTACTCTTATTTCCCTTTCCTTTATTCATTTTCATCTCATTCTTTTTTATTTTTTTTTTTTTTTTATTAGTTTATCATTTTTTCCGTTATTTCCCTTTCCTTTATTCACTTTTCATCTCATTCTTTTTTCTTTCCTTTTATCAATTCATCAATTTTTACGGTTATTTTCCTTTCTTTCATTCATTTATCATCTTTCCTCTTTACTTTTTTCTTCCCTCACATATTAGTTTCATCATATTTCTTCTATTTTTATCTGTTTTCCTTTCCTTCATTCATTTCTCATCTCTTACTTTTTTTTTTCTTTCCTCGTATATTACTTCCTCAAATTTCTTCGTGTGTCAGATATTTACTCATTCCGTGAAGTGAAAGTCAATTGCATTTCGCTTTATTATAATTATTACTTTACTAGATGTGTTTACGTCTGGGGACAACACGGCGCTAAACTCCATTACATTATTATTTCATTAGACTCGAAACCTAATTCTCTACCGCCGGATCCTATCACTTTAGCCGGACCTTGTTTAGTCTAATTATCTAACTCTTGCTATATCCTCTTTTATCCTTGGTTCTTTATTGTCTTAGGTAAATAGGTCTAAGGTAAGTGTTGTGGGTTAGTCTGCCATAGGTAAGTCTCTCTAAGGTAACTGCTTTAGGTAAGTGTCGTAGGTAAGTCTCTCTAAGGTAACTGTTTTAGGTAAGTGTGTAAACGATGTCAAACTTATACCATTTCCACTCCTCCGTTTCCACCTACTGCGTTGTGATAAATAATAATAACAATAATAAGAAGTAGAATATGAAGAAGAGGAGGAGGAAGAAGAAGAAGAGGAAGAGGAGGAAGAAGAAGAAGAAAAAGGAGAAGAAGAAGAAGTGGAGGAGGAGGTGGAAGAGGAAAAAAAAAAGAAGAAGAGGAGGAGGAAGAGGAAAAAGAAGTAGAAGAAGAGGAGGTGGAGGAGGAAAAAGAAGAAGAAGAGGAAGTAAAAAAGAGCAAGTAGAAAAAGAAGAAAATAAGCAGATGTAAAAAACGTGAATATCAATCTTAAAATAAAGCAAAAGTTAAACCCATTTGAAAGCTTTTTGCCCTATGATCTGTTTGACAATTCAGTAACTAAGAAAAGGAGGAGGAAGAAGAAGAAGAAGAAGAAGAAGGAAAAGGAAGAGATAGAAACAGAAGAAAACAAGCAGAAGGAATGAATTAAACTAAAAACCAACACATATTCAATAGTCCTTAACTCATAACCTCACCCAAACCCTCCCTCTGATAACCGATGACTGGCCGATAACATCCCCCCCCCCCCCCCCCACACACACACACACCGCATTATTCAAAGACCGAATCTGCTCATAAATAACATAACAGGTCACGTCAGCTATAATCCCTCCATATATAATCTCCTTCCCCGATATTGACCTCTCTTTTGGCCTCTTCCTCTGTCTCGTTTTGTTGGAGCGGCGCCTAACAGGATTTTTTTTTTTTTTTTTTTTTTTTTTTTTTTTTTTTTAGCCGTCTCCCTTGCTGTAGAAAAAAAAATCCCCCTTCCCCCTCATTGGCCTTTTAAACCATGACGTAATAAAAAAGTGAATCCTCCCATGCTAGGCTGATGACATTTCCACCACACAGCTTTATAAAATGCCCGAAAATGTATAATCCCCCTCCCTCATTTGCCCTTTAAGTCATGATGTAATATTGAAACGAGTCCTCCCACGCTGGCTCTTAACATTTCCACCACAGTTGCGTTATAAAAAGCCCCAAAACGCACCAAAATAACGTAAAGAGGCTGTTATTCCTAATCCTCATCCCTCATTGGTGGACGCAATTCATGACGTCAAAAATCCCCCTCCCCCTCATTGGCCCTTTAAACCATGACGTCATAATCAAGAGAATCCTCCCACGCTATTGGCTCATGACATTTCCAACACAATTTCGTTATAAAAAGCCACGAAACGTACCAAAATAACATAGAGGCTGTTATTCCTAATCCTCTTCCCTCATTGGTGGACGCAGGTCATGACGTCACGGGGATACGAGGAATACTCCCACGCGATTGGCTGTTGACATTTTCCTCTACGTTACGTCGGGGAAAGGTCAAACGGGCACCGAGATAACGTAATAAGTGACGTCAATCTTAATCCTCGTCGCCCATTGGTGGATTCCCTCATGGCGACACTAGCTAAGCCTCTGATTGGTCCCCTGGTTCTGACGTCATCACCGGGGAGGCTCGTAATTGGCTGGCGGGTCTTCACGTCATGGGTCGCTCCTGACGTGTTCTTTGCATCAAAAGTTTAGAGTTGCTGGATTTCCTTTCTCAACACAAGATGGCTGCGTGTGTGTGTGTGTGTGTGTGTGTGTGTGTGTGTGTGTGTGTGTGTGTGTGTGTGTTTCGGTTTTTTTGTGTGTGCATTTTAATTGAGGTTTCGTTTGCAATGCGACTACTATTTCTCTCTCTCTCTCTCTCTCTCTCTCTCTCTCTCTCTCTCTCTCTCTCTCTCTCTCTCTCTCTCTCTCTCAATGAAAATCGACAACACAATCGTAAATCAGAGAGTGAAAAGTTTCGTCTTCTGTCACACTCCTCCTCCTCCTCCTCCCTGAACCTAAGCGCGAAAGAGCCAATACTATACTTTTAACTTTTTATTGTTTTTCTTTTATATTTGTAAACCAAGAATTTTTTTTGTCGTGTTGATTAAAATACAAAAAAAAAGACGTGTTATCCGTGTTGCCAGGTGTTGTTTGCTTTTTTTTGTCGTTTTTTTTTCTTTCATTTTTTTTTCTTTCTTTTTTCTGCGTTCTTGTTTTTTTTTCTTTTTTTATATCTTGTTTTCTTGCTTTTCTTTTTATCTTTTCTTCTATTTTTCTTCTTTTCTCTTTATCGCGCTTTTTTCTGTTGTTGTCATCGTTTCAATTTTCTTCTATTCTCTTTTCATTTTTTTTTTCTTGTCTTCTTTCATTCTTGTTTTTTTCTTTTTCTGCGTTCTTGTGTTTTTTTTCTTGTTTTTTTTTATATCTTGTTTTCCTCTTGCTTTTTTTTCTTTACTTCTATTTTCTTGTTTTCTTTTTATCGCGTTTTCCTCTGTTGTTTTCATCGTTTCAATTTTCTTCTATTCTCTTTTACCTATTTTTCTTTTTGTCTTGTTTTTCTTCTTATTTCTCGTTTTCTTTTTAGTGTTCTTTTTCTTCTTCTTTTTCTTCTTTCCTCTCTGTTATCGGCTGTTGTTGTTTACTTTTTTATCTCTTCTTTCTTTTTCTATAATAAAATTTGTTTGCTGTTTGTTTGTTGTACTGAGGCGTGTTTGCTCTGCCTGAAGCGCTGTTTGTGTTTGTCTGTCAGTCTGTCCGCTTGTCCGTCCGTCTGTCTGTGTGTGTCTGTTTGTTTGTTTCGCTGATGTATTTGGGTGACAGTGGCGGCGGTGGTGGTGGTGGCCGTGTTTATTTAGCTGTGTGTGTGTGTGTGTGTGTGTGTGTGTGTGTGTGTGTGTGTGTGTGTGTGTGTGTGTGTGTGTATTCATTTCTCTACATAACTAACACTATCAATATCCGTGTGTATGTATATGTATATGTGTGTGTGTGTGTGTGTGTGTGTGTGTGTGTGTGTGTGTGTACCTTCCCTCTACCTGGCTGTCCAAAACTGTTTACACCTGCCTCACCTGCCTTTAATTACCTATATGAACACCTGGACTCTAATTTAAAGTTAATTCACCTGAGGGATCCGTCACACCTGAATTGTTGCTTCCCTCTTTCTTTTTTTTCTTTTTTTTCTTTTCTTTTTTATTCTGAAGGCAAAAATTACGCTCCTTATTTTTTTTCGTTCTCAATCTATATTAATTTTTCTTATTATTATTATTATTATTATTATTATTATTATTATTATTATTATTGTTATTATTATTGTTATTGTTATTGTTATTATTATTATTGTTATTATCGTCATCATTATCATTATCTTATTTCTCCTCCTCTTTTTCCTCCTCCGACTCAAGCGACTCAATCTCTTTATGATACCGAAGTGCTTTCATCTGCTCTGCGGGCACCAAGTGACTGTCGAGCAGATTAAATCACCAGAGCGGGCAACCTCGTAATGAGCCAAAAGGTTTTATGTTGCCTGCACTTCCATGTTTCCGTGTTTCCTTCTCTTCCTCCTCCTCCTCCTCCTCCTCCTCCTCCTCCTCCAAGCCCACTTCGCTCTGATAATTGAAAGAAAAAAGTTAACTCAAGTCTAGAGCCCCTGGGAATAAAGCATCTCTCTCTCTCTCTCTCTCTCTCTCTCTCTCTCTCTCTCTCTCTCTCTCTCTCTCTCTCTCTCTCTCTCTCTCGACAAAATTAATATACCAGTGAAATTTATGACGAAAAGAAAGAGAAAAAAAGATAAAGAATTGCAGGACGTAAATAAGAAATGCACTTAAGATCATATACGGGGAGAGAGAGAGAGAGAGAGAGAGAGAATCATGAATTTAACAAGGACTTTAATTGTTTTCTCTAACTTCATAACCCCGCCGCCACCACAGACAGATAGACAGACAAAGGCAAATAGATGAACCGGATTCTCAGACAGACATGCATACAGACAGACACAGACACCGTCAAAGGGGAGGCGGTGGCTGAGTGGTCAGCGGGCGTCCAGGAGGACGAGGGTTCGCGTCCCCCCTGCCGCTAAAACAGGCTGGGAATTTTCCAGTCACCGCCGAGTGGCCTAAGACTACCCGCATGCTGTCCTGAAGGTCACCTGTCAACACGGGCTCTAGATTCGCTCTGAAAGAGGATCAAAGATGAAATACGGGAGACACCATGAGCCAAGCAAGATGGCGCCACTTTAAACCTGCGCCATGACTGGCTGGGGCCGACCACTGGGCCCCACCAAGAAAGCCTACAAGCGCCATAGTCGGAAACGTAAAAAAAAAAATTATAATATAAGAATAAAAAAAAGTAAATAAATCAAAAGTGCAGTGACTTCAAAGCAAATACAGGAAGAGTAAGAAATTATTAATGTGAAACGAAAGAATGAATAATAAATCAGGCGTGCTGATTTAAAGGTGGCACAGGTGAGGAGGCCACGCAGGTAAACAGAGACTGGTAACTACGCAGAAAAGTAACCGACAGGCAAGCAACGATTGGAAACAACGCAGATGAGACAGACAGACACACACAAGCACAGACAGACACAAAAGAATCTAAGTCGTAAAATAAAACAAATATTAAAAAAAAAAAAACGAGCTGATGTCACGTGAGGAATGACGTCACACACACAAAATTAAGGTCACACGCTACCTTGATTCTCTAACCTAGTTTACCCCCTCCCCCCCCTTCCCCTCCCCTTCCTTCCCCATCAAAATTACCCCCATCGCTTTCCCTCTCCTTCACACCTTTTCACCTCGCTTCCCTTCTTTCCCCTCACCCTCTTCTCCCCTCCCCTTCCCTCCCTCCACCTTCCTTTCCTTCCCCTTGTCTCCCCGTCAAAATAACCCCCATCGCTTTCCCCTCCTTCATACCTTTTCACCTCTCTTCCCTTCCTTCCCCTCACCCTCTTCTCCCTTCCCCTCCCTTCCCTCACCTTCCCTTCCTTCCCCTTCCCTCCCCGTCATAATTATCCCCTTCGCTTGCCTACTCCTTCCCACCTTGTCATCTTTCTTCCTTTCCTTCCCCTCACCCTCTTCTCCCCTCCCCTCTCCTCCCTTCCCCTCCCCTCCTCTCCCCTCCCCTCCGGTTCCTCTTTATGATTATCCTCTTCACCTCGTCCTTCTTTCTTTTCCCTCCCTTTCTTTTTATCTGGGTTCCTTTTCTTCCCCTTACCCTTTCCCCCCCCTTCTCCTTTCCGCTTTCCTCTTCCCCTCACTTCCTTCTTCCCCCCTTTACTTTCCCCTCACGCCTTCTTTCCCCTTCCCTCTCTTTTCCCCTCTCACCTTCCTGACTTTATTCCCCCTTCCCCTTACCCTTTCCCCTTAATCCCCCTTTCCACACTTCCAGCAGTAAGGGAAAGTAGTGAACAAAAGCAGAGGGGAGGGAGGAGGGGGGGAACGAGGGGAGGAGGGAAGGGGGATTGCGTATTTAAAGTCGAGAGATTATATCGTTTGGGGGGAACGGGGGGAGGGGGTTGGGGGAAGGGAGGAGGGGGGCAGTGGGGGGCGCGGGTGTATATACTAAAGGTTAATTAGATGGGGTTAAGCTAAGTGTTGGAGGTTAATGGGGGAGGAAAAATGGGGGGGGGGAGGAGGAGGAGAAGGTGGTGGTGGTGGTGGTGTTAGTTGTCGGAGAGGGGAGGGGAGCTATAGGGAAGGGGAAGGGAAGAGGAAGGAGGAGGGGTAAGTAAGAGGAGGAGGAAAGAAAGGGAGGGTGGAGGGGAAGGAGTGAGAGAAGGAAGAGGAGGAAAAAGGGAGGGTCGAAGGAAAGGAAAAAGAGGGAGCAGGGGAGTGGAAGGAGTAAGGTAAGGAAGGGGAGGGGAAAGGGAGGGTGAAGGGGGAGAAGAAAGAGAAGGAAGGAGAGTGGAGAGGGAGGGTGGAGGGGGAGTCAGAGAAAGAAGGAAGGGGAGGGGAGGAATAAGAGAAGGAAGAGGTGGTGTAGGTGGGGAGGGGAGGGAAAGGGGGTGAAGGGAAGAGAGTAAAAGGTAATGTAGCGTAAAGAATTGGGGAGGAGGAGGGAGGGGAGGAAAGTCGAGGAGAATGTGTTAAGTGGGAGGGAAGAGGAGGAGGAGGAGGAGGAGGAGGAATTGTTAGGAGTCTGGAGAGAGAAGAAAGGGGGAAGGTAAGGGGAGGGAGGGGAAGACAGAATGTGGGGAGAGAAGGAGATGGAAGGGAGGCAGGGTACATAAGTGATGGGAAGATAAGATAAGAAATAAAGGAAATGGAGAGAGGAGGAAAATATGGGAGAAGGGAGGAGAATGGAAAGGGAAAAAGAGGACGGGGAAGGAGGGGAAGACAGAATATGTGAAGAGAAGAAGGAAGGGAGGCAGGGTACATAAGGGATGGGAAGATAAGATAAGGAACAAAGGAAATGGAGAGAGGAGGAAAATAAGGGAGAGGGGAAGGGAAAGGAAAAAAAGGGACAAACGTGAAGTGCAAAGAAAGGAAAATGGAAAGAAGGTGAAAAAGGGGAAACGGAAGAAGAAGAAGAAGAAGGGGAGGGAAGGGACAGAGGGGACGTGTGAAGTTTCTATGAAGGAGAGGAAGGAAGAGAGAAGGAGGAGGGAAGTGTTAAGTGTAAGAGGAAGAGAGGGAAAAAAAAGGGGAGGAAAGGGAAGAGAGAAGACTTTGAGGTGTGTGTGGGGGGGGGGGGGGGAATTGAAGTGTCGGGGAGGGAGGAGGAGGAAGGGAGAAGATACGGGGGAAGATTAAAGTTTCTGTAAGGGAGAAGGGAGGGAAGGGAAGGGAAGGGAAGGAAGGAGGAGGAGGGTTGAAGTGTCTGAGGGAGAAAGAGGGAGGAGGAAGGGAGGAAGAGGGGGAAGGAAGGGAAGACAAAGGGAGGGGAAGGGAGGAATCGATAGCAGTCTCTTTTTAACACATGAATTGTCTCTTGCATGCAGGTATGAGAGAGAGAGAGAGAGAGAGAGAGAGAGAGAGAGAGACCGTGCCTGATAAATTATTCACTGATCTATTTCTGTCTTCGCATGTTATTCCTTGCTTCGATTCTTCTCTCTCTCTCTCTCTCTCTCTCTCTCTCTCTCTCTCTCTCTCTCTCTCTCTCTCTCTCTCTCTCTCTCTCTCTCTCTCTCTCTCTCTGTAAACATATATACAAATATAATATGTACAGACCCAAAGGTGCACTGTCGTGTGCTGCCTATTCAAAGGGCAGAATAAAATCTATATAAAAAAATAACTACATAAACTTTATATATATATATATATATATATATATATATATATATATATATATATATATATATATATATATATATATATATATATATATATATATATATATATATATATATATATATATATATATATATATATATATATATATATATATATATATATATATATATATATATATAGGTATATATATATATATATATATAAATATATATATATATATATATATATAGATATATATATATGAGCCCCTCCAGTGGTGGCCCGACAGTTTTATTTTTTGGGTGTTCATCTCCCGGGAGTTTGGGACACTGGCCGTGAACATGTTCCACATCCGACAGACTCTTCCCGCCAAGGTGCGTTGGTGCTGGCTGGTGCGGGAACGCGGCACCTCTACTGCGTCACCACGAGATAGCACCATTCTCGTGTCCCGCGTGGTGACTCTCGGAGGCTGGCGTAGGCCCGCCAGGTGTGGCACTTCTCGCACTTGTGCCTTATGAAACACCACAAGAGCAGATACGTCCCTGCGGTGTTCCAGGGAGTCGACGGAGCTGAGAGTTTCCGGCCCGGTTGGGGGTTCTGCAGCATCCACCAGTCGCAGTGTCCGTCGCTAGATGGCGTCGAGTGTCTCGCTGTGCGAGGCAGCACACGACATCCAGGGGAGGCGGTGACTGAGTGGTTAGCGTGACAGTGCCGCGTTCAGGATGACGCGAGTTCGATCCCCGCCCGGTGACACCAAGCTGGGATTTTTCAGCCGCCGCCGAGTGGCCTAAGACTACCCACATGCTGTCCAGAAGACCACCCATCAACCCGGACTCTAGATTCTAGGATTAAAGATGAGCTCCGGAGGGGCAGCATGAGCCAGTGCAAGATGGCGCCACTGTAAACACTTGCCTGCGCCACAACGGGCTGGGCCATACCATCAGGCCCCTCCAAAACAAGCCTACAGGCACCATAGGTGAAGATGTATAAAAAAATAAAAAAAATCCAAGAGCGGGCAGCATAATCTAAGGCCGTATCTGGGCCTTACTTGAGTATGCTGCCACCCTACCCCCCCCCCCTCTCTCTCTCTCTCTCTCTCTCTCTCTCTCTCTCTCTCTCTCTCTCTCTCTCTCTCTCTCTCTCTCTCTCTCTCTCTCTCTCTCTCTCTCTCTTTACCTGTGACAATTATGGTGGACAGGTGACAGAAACAGGTGTCTCTTTCACACACAAAGACGGACAAATTGCCGAGGAGGAGGATGAGGAAGAGGAGGAGGCTGGTAAAGAAGATAGCAAGCACGAGAAGAAAGGAGAGGAGAGTGTGGGAGAGAAAGAAAAACAGAAAGAAAAGAAAGTAGGAGAAGAAAAAGGAAAGGAGGAGGAGGAGGCTGGTGTGGAAGATAAGAAGCACAAAGAGAAAAAAAGAGTGTATGGGAGGAAGAAAAATAAAAAGCAGGAAAAAGACAGAGGACGAGGAGGAGGAGAAGAAGAAGAGGAAGAGGAAAACAACCACGAAGAGAAAGAAAGGTGGGTGTGGGAGGAAGAGAAAAATAGAAGGAAGACAAAGAGTTGGGAGAGTAAAGAGAGGAGGAAGAAGACAAAGAAGAAGAAAAAAAAAGGAGGAGGTCACAATCAGTGTTACCAGATGACCTCGTGACCTCCATCCCTCATTTCTTAACACGAGGAGGAGGAAGAAGAAGAAGTGGGAGAAAAAGAGGAAGAAGAGGAGGAGGAGGAGGAGGAGGAGGAGGAAGGATAGACAGGAGCGTTTTGCTTTTAGTGTTAATAGACAGTGAAAGTGAAAGCCGCCATACCTGTCTGCCTTGTTACCTGTCCGCTTACCTGAGAGAGAGAGAGAGAGAGAGAGAGAGAGGCAGGTCAATACGGAGAGAGGTCAAGGGTCACGCAGAAGAGAACTAATCGTTGTTATTAATAGCCGGCAACCGCATTCCTTCCTCTTTAATACATCACCATCTGCAACCATTCTCTCTCTCTCTCTCTCTCTCTCTCTCTCTCTCTCTCTCTCTCTCTCTCTCTCTCTCTCTCTCTCTCTCTCTCAACCATAATTTACTTTCCTCCATTGGTCAAAATTCGTCTTCTTCATCAAATAATTATCCTCTTCCTCCTCCTGCTCCTCCTTCTCTTCCACTTTCCTCCTCCTCCTCTTCCACTCTTTCCTCCACTTCCTCTTCTTCTGCTTTTCATTTTCATCTCTCCTCTCCTTCCCCTATTTTTCCTACCCTCAATTTCTCCTTCCTCCCTTCCTTACCTCCTCGTCATTCCTCCACTTCCCCTTTTCTTTATCACTTATGTTTCTCTTCTTATTTCCTTTTTTTCCTCCACTTCCTTTACTTTCTCCTTTATTTCATCTCCTCTTCCTTCTGTCTTCCTTTCTCTCCACTCTTTTCCCCTCTATCTCCTCTTTTCTCCTTTTTATCTCATTCCCTCTACCTGTTAACATTTTCCTCTTACCCTCCTCCTCATTCTTCCTCTCCACTCTTTCCCCTCTATCTCCTCTTTTCTCCTTTTTATATCATTCCCTCTACCTATTTACCTTTCTCTCTTACCCTTCTCCTCCCCATTCTTCCTTCTCCCTCTTCCCACCTCTCTCCCTCTTTCCTCCTCCCCCATTCTTTCCTCACCTCATTTCCGGCTAATTAAGGGGGAAATCACCTGTTTGGCCCTCCTAATTAGTCTTCTAAGAGGATGATTATTGCGGCCTATTTTTCCCACTTCCCTAATTACGTTTTGCAAGTTTTCGTTTTCGGGGGTTTTTTTTTTTTCGTATTTAGGTTTGTTTGTTTTTATCTAATTTTGTTTTCGTTTTATTTATTTTTATTTATTTTTTTATGTATCTGCCTTTTTTATTTAACGTTCTTTTTGTTGTTGTTGTTTTTTAGTTAATGTTTTCTTTGTTTATTTTTTCATTTTTTGCTATTTTTTGTACCTAGTCTTATTTTCTTTCCTTTTACCTTTTTTTTTTGTGTGTGTGTAGTATCTTACGTTCTATTTTGCTTTTTTTGTCATCATTAATGTGTTCTTTTCTTTTCTTTTTTTTCTTTTTTGTATCTAACGTTTTTTTCTATTTTGATTGTTTTGTTGATAACTTTTCCTTATTTTTTATATATAACTTTTTACTTTTCTTTCTTCCTCATTTCTTCCCTTTCTTTCTTTATCTTCCTTTATTTTCCCCTTTTTCCTTCATCTTTTTCAATATTTCCTTTTCTCCATTTTTTTTTCCTTTCTTTCTTTATCTTCCTTTATTTTCCCCTTTTTCCCTTCATTTCTCTTTCAATATTTCTTTTTCTTCATTTCTTTTCCTCTCTTTCCCTATCCCCTTCATTATTGTTGTTATTGTTTTTTATGTCTAATGTTTGTTATTCTTTTATTCTTATAGCAAACTTTTTCTTTATTTTTTTGTTATTTATTGATTCTAACATTTTCGAAAACCTTATTATTCTCTTTTTTTTATATTTCTATTTCTTTGTTTTCATCACTAATCAGGTTTTTATTTTATTTATTCATTGGCGAGTCAAGAAAAAGGAAGGAAATAAAATAAAAGAAATAAAAGAGAACGGCAATTTTCAAACGTGTCCAGACTCGTTTTTGACATGTAGGGGCGAGACAGTGACGTGTTATGGACCTGTTTCTGTCTGTCTGCCTGTCTGTCTGTCTGTCTGTTTGTCGGCTTACCTTTTAGTCCATGAAACAACAGGTGCGACTCTCTCTCTCTCTCTCTCTCTCTCTCTCTCTCTCTCTCTCTCTCTCTCTCTCTCTCTCTCTCTCTCTCTCTCTCTCTCTCTCTCTCTCTCTCCACCATTTCCAAAGAGCGAAGAAAAAAGATAGATATTACAAAGAAAGAAGGAAAAGAGAAAGGAAGGATTAAGGAAAGAAGACAGGAAGAAAGGAAGGAGAGAAAGAAGAAAACAAAACTCTTCTCCATTCTCTTCCTTCTTTTCTTTTTTATCTTCTTTCGTTACTCGTATAGAAGAAAGTTTGAGACATAAGTGAGGGAGAAAGATAAAGAAGGAAAGAAGAAGGAATGAAGGAAAGAACAAGAACTCTACTACTCTCTCCGTCTTCTTTTCCTCTTCTTCTCTTTGTCTTCTTTTCTCTCGCGTCCAGAAGAAAGTTTGGAAGACAGAAGTGAGAGAAGGACAGAGACATAAAGAAGAAATATCAACCATCCTCTTCTCTCCATCTATTTCTCTATCTTTATCTTCTCTTTTGCGTCCACAAGAAACATTGAAAGAGAGGAAGAGATAAAGAAAGAAGGGAGAAAGAAGAAAGAAAGAAGAAAGGCAGAACAACCCACAAGTAGTATATATTATTTTCCTTATCCTAACTTTTCTTTTCTTTCTTTCCCTTTATTTTTTCCTTTCTCCCCTCTTTATTTATTTCCTTTTCTACATTCCTTTCTTTCTCTATTCCTTTATTTCATCACCTCCCTCCCTTCCATTTCCTATCTCTATTCCTCTATCTGTCTAACTACCTGTCTATCTATCTATTCTTATTTATATTCTCCCATTTATCTTTATCTATCCACCTCTATCTATCTTTCTATCTCTCTCTTCGTCCTCTCCCAAAATCCTTCCCTGGGAGTTATTTATAGACTTGAACTCCTTTGAAGAGGATGTAATCTCCCTCTCTCACACGCCTCACTGACTTCAGGATATCCTCAACCCCCGCCTCTTCCTCTTCCTCTTGCTCCTCTTGGTCGGCTTCCTCCTCTTCCTCTTACTCCTCTTCCATCTCTCTCTTCTCTCATCCGCCTCCGTCTCCAAACTCCCCACAACTTAACTTCCTCTTCTTCCTCTTCCTCTTTTATCCTCCTCCTCTTTTCTTCCTTCTTCGAGTGTCATTCATCCGCTTTCGTCTCCTCCTCCTCCTCCTCCTCTTCCTGGGTATCTTTCTCTTCTTCTCCTCCTCCTCCTCCCCCTCCTGGGTATCTTCCTCTTCTTCTCCTCCTCCTCCTCCTCCTCCTCCTCCTCCTCCTCCTCCTCCTCCTCCTCCTCCTACGTTTCCAACTGTCTTCCTCTAGCCTTCTTCATCCCTCCAGCTGTCCACATTTCTCTCCTCCTCTATTTATTTTCTTCCTATTTCTTATTCATTTATCCTTTCCTCTTATTTTATCTCCTCTTCTCCCTTTCGTTCACTGGTACAATATTTCCTTTTATCCTCTTCCTTCTCTTCCTTCTTGCTTTTCTTCCTTTTCTCATCTTTTCCCTTTATTTTCTTTATCTTCCTTTATTTTCCCCTTTTTCCCTTCATCTTTCTTTCAATATTTCCTTTTCTCCATTTCTTTTCCTGTCTTTCCCTCTCCCCTTTCATTATTTCATTCCCTTTCTCCTTCCCTTCTCTATTTCTTTTCTTTTCCTTTTCTTCTTTTTTTGTTCTTTTCTCTCCCTTTAACCTACCCCTCCCTCTCTCTTCCTCTTTCGTTCCCTATCACTTCCCCTTTCTCTCCACTTTCACTCCCATTCCCTTTCTAATCCCCTTCCCCTTCCCCTCATTCCTCCTCTCCCGCCCTCTCCACCATTTCCTTCCTTCCTTTCCTTTTTCCTTTCATCAGGAATCGATTTAGAACTAACTTTTTTTCTCTCTCTCTTTACTCTCATGTAACTCCTTGCTCTCTTTTCTGGTTCTCTCCTCCTCCTCCTCCTCCTCCTCCTCCTCCTCCTCCTCCTCCTCCTCCTCCTCCTCTTTCTTACCTGTCCAAGCCACACCTCACCTTTCATGTCTCACCTTAATTAGTGGAAAGCGAAATCCTTACACCTGTAGCCCCGGTAAGTATGTTTCTCTCTCTCTCTCTCTCTCTCTCTCTCTCTCTCTCTCTCTCTCTCTCTCTCTCTCTCTCTCTCTCTCTCTCTCTCTCTCTGCCCTTCAACACGGCTATTACTCCCCTCTTCTTCCCCTTCCTCCATCAATATGTTTTCCTCCCTTCTCTCCTCACTTATCTGTCCTCCTCCTCCTCCTCCTACTCCGCCTCCTCCTCCTCCTCCATTGCCCACCCATCTCATCCCCTTCATTCTTTCCCCATTAAATTCAATTCCTCTTCCTCCCCATTACATCCCTTTACTACTACTACTACTATTACTACTACTACTACTACTATTACTACTACAAGTGTAACAGGAGGTTCGACTTGTCTGATAGTATCTACTTTAAGCAAGACAGGCCCCTCCTCTCTCTCTCTCTCTCTCTCTCTCTCTCTCTCTCTCTCTCTCTCTCTCTCTCTCTCTCTCTCTCTCTAATTGCTCATTTCTCCCCTTTAAAAGCTCACCCTTGCCCATATATGAGAGAGAGAGAGAGCGAGCACATTTCCCCTCTTCCCGTCTTTTATCCTGCCCGTTATTCCTGTTGTTCCCGTTCCCTGCTTCCCTCATTCACGCTCACCTGTGTTTTACGAACCGCCCCTGAATACCTGAGCGAGGATCTGAATATTGTAGGGACCGGCGAGGGTTGAGTTAGTACGGGGATGTAGTAATAATAATGATAGTAGGAATGATGATGATAATAGTAACTGAGGGAGAAGAAAGCAAAATGGGGAGGAAATGAAAGAGAAGGAAACGAAAAAGGAAAGGAACGGAAAGAGAGGTGAAGGAAGTAAGAGAAGAAAAGGGAAAGGCAAGAGGGAAAGGAAAATGAACGGGGAATCAAGGAAAAGGAAAGAGAGGGAAAGGGAAGGGAAGGCGAAGAGAAATAATTAAGGAAAGGAAAGGAAGGGAAATGAAAGTAAAAAGAAAGAGCGTATAGCTAAGAGAATGTATTAAGTAAAGGAAGGGAAGGAACGCGAAAAGAATGAACGTATAACTATGAGAAAGTAATAAGGAAAGGAAGGGAAGGGAACGAAAGCGAAAAGAAAGAACGTATAGCTAAGAGGAAGTATTAAGGAAAGGAAAGGAAAGCGAAAAGAAAGAACGTATAGCTAAGAGAAAGTATTAAGGAAAGGAAGGGAAGGGAAGGGAAGCGAAGGGAAAGCGAAAAGGGAAGAGAAGGGAAGGGAAACAAGGTGAGTAGGGATGTAAAAGGTAAAAGGGGGAAGGGAAGAGAAGGGTCGTGGAGAAATGGAATGAAGGGAAACGAAGAGAAGAATGTTACCAAAATTAGGAGTAATAACTATAAAAATAATGATAATAATAATAAATTTTTGCCCTTCCTTTGTGCATATAAATAGGCACACATTGTTAACAGCAGAAATAAAAACTGTTCCGGCTTCATAACTTTTCACAAATAACCAATAATGCGTGAATGCTCTCTCTCTCTCTCTCTCTCTCTCTCTCTCTCTCTCTCTCTCTCTCTCTCTCTCTCTCTCTCTCTCTCTCTCTAATTATGTTACAGTCAATTGTTCCCTTCCCATCCCTTCCCTTACGTTCCCTACCCTTTCCTTCCCTTCCTTTCCCTTCTTCCTTTCTATTAGCTATCTCATCCCTTCTCTCCACTTATTTCTTCCACTCTTTGCTCTATCTTCATTCCTTTTCCTTCCACTTCCTTTTCCCTCCCCTCTTGACTTCCCTAACCTTCTCTCCTCTTCCTTTCTGTTAAATATCTCATCCCTTCTCCCCCATTTCCTTCTTTCACTCTCTTGTTCTCCCTTTATTCCCTTACTCCCTTCCTTTCCTTACCCTCCTTCCTCCCTTTCCTCTTATGTTTCTTTTCCTTTTTCCCTTCCCTGTCAATTCCTTCCCTTTATTCTTATCCCTTATCTTCCTTTCACTCTTTTTCTCCCATTTTTTTCCCTCCTTTGAATTTCCTCCTTCCCCTCTTGTTTTATCTTCCCTTCTCTCCCTTTCCTCCCTTTCCCTTCCTCTCTTTCCCATCCCTTCCTCTTACTCCTTATCCTCCACTCTCGTTCTTTCCCTTCTTCCTCCTATCTCTCCCCTCCCTCCTCCCCCTTCTTATCTTATCTTCCCCTTCCTCCCCCCCCCCCCCTCCTGTCATGTTAAGACAAACGCGCGTCACATTAGTTATGAAGCGGTGACGTGAAAGGCTTGGAGGAAGAGGAGAGAATGGAGAGGAAGGGAAGAGAGGGAAAGGAAGGGAAGTAACGTAAGACCCTCATTTTCTTTATATTCCTTTTTCTTCCTTTCCTTCTTCTTCCTTCCCTAAATTCATCCCTTCCTCCCCTTCCCTGTTTTTTTATACTTCTTCCCCTTTCCATTTCTCTCCTTAAAAAATACCCTTGGCTCTCTCTCTTGTCGTCCTTTTCCTGTTTCCCTTCCTTTTTCCCCTTACATTCCTTTTCCTTCCTTTCCTTTTTCCTTCCCTAAATTCATCCCTTCCTCCCCTTCCCTGTTTTTTTATACTTCTTCTCCTTTCCATCTCTCCTAAAAAATATCCTTGGCTCTCTCTCTCTCTCTTCTTCCTTTCCCTTTTCCCCTTCCTTTTTCCCCTTCCATTCCTTCTCCTTTCCTTGCCTCCCTTTCACCTCCCCTTTTACTTCCCTTCTCTCTTTTTCCTCATCAATCCTTCTTTTTTTTTCCTTCTTTTCATTGCTTTCCCCTCCTGCTTTCTCCCTTAATATTCCCCTCACCCCTTCGTCTACTTGTCTGCCCTTTCTCCCTTCCTCATTTCCTCCCTTTCCTCCTTCGTGTCTAAATCTTCTTACCCCGTCATTTACTTCCATTCCCTCTGTCCGTTCATTCTTATTCTCCTCTCGCCTTCCTAATGTCTACCTAAATCTTCCCTTACCTCTACTCCTTCGTTTCCCTTCCACTTCTCCCCTTCCCTTCCCTTCCCTTCCTTCTTATCTTCCTTTCGCCTTCTTCCTGTCTATCTACATCTTCCTACATCTTCGTCTACTTCCCTTACCTCTTCTCCTTCGTTTCCCTTCCTCTCCTTCCCTCCCTTCCACCTCTCCCCTTCCTTCCCTTCCCTTCTCTCTTATTCTCCTCTCGCCTTCTTCCTGTCTATCTAAATCTTCCTACATCTTCGTTTACTTTCCTTACCTCTTCTCCTTCGTTTCCCTTTCTCTCCTTCCCTCCCTTCCACCTCTCGCCTTCCTCCTCTCTATCTAAGTCTTCCTACATCTTCGTCTACTTCCCTTACCTCTTCTCCTTCGTTTCCCTTCCTCTCCTTCCCTCCCTCCCACCTCTCCCCTCCCTTCCCTTCCCTTCCCATCAATATCCCTCGTGGCTTCGTTGCCCAAACTTGTGAGGATAAAAGAGCCGAGGGTTGATTCTTATCCCGACCAAGTTGTACTGAATACCCTTCCTTCCCCCCTTCCCCCTAATCCCCTCTCCCCCCCTCCCCCCCTTCCTTCTCCCCCTTCCCTCTCTTCCTCTTCCCATCACTCCTCTCTTCCTCAACCCCTCCTCCCTTCTGATACTCTCCCCACCTCTCCATCCCCCTTTCCCCTCCTTTTCCTCTCTCCTCCCTCTTCCTCTCTCTCCCTTCCTCTTTTATTTTTGTTTCCTTTTTTTTTAGTTGATGAGGTGGATAGATGTGGGGAGGGAGGGAGAGAGAGAGAGAGAGAGAGAGAGAGGTTTGTTAAAGTTTGATGGATTGAAACTTAAATTAGCGATACACTGATAAGAGGAGGAAGAGGAAGAAGAAGAAGAAGAAGAAGAGGGAAACATAGGAAGAGGAAGAGAGAGTGCAGGAAGGAAAAAAAATATCAAAAACGTCTTAATATTTTCAGTAGTAGTAGTAGTAGTAGTAGTAATAGAAATAGTAGTAGTAATAGTAGTAATAGTTCGGTACAATGTTATTCAATCTATCCCCCCCTCCTCGTTCCCCCTCTCCTCCCTCCCCCCCTCATCTCCCCCCCTCCCCCCCCTCTCTCCTGACGTTATTTTTTGGTCCTGGAGGAAATAACCCCAAAAATTAACATCGACCTGTAGATGCAAACCGAATTACCGGACAGCATGGCGGCCGGGGAGTGTACGTGTGTTTGTTCGTGTTTGTTTATGTGACTGTTTGTTGTTTGTGTTTTTGTTTACCCGAGTGTGTTTACTTGTTTGTGGTCACCTGTGTGTTTCAGCTGTTTGTTTTTTACCTCTGTGCCCTGCTGTTTGTGAATTTATTTATATTTTACCTCTGTTTGTCTAGTTGTGTTTCCCTCTTTGCTTTATTTAAGAAAGAAAATGGTGGAAGAGAAAGGAAGAGAAGGAAAGAAAAAAAGGAAAAAGAAGAAGAGAATGGGAGGAAAAAAGAGAAAAAAACAAAGGAAAACTGAGGAATGGAAGAAAGCGAAAAATGAAAGAGGGAAAAAGAATGAAAATTAAAAACAAAAGAATTAAACGAAAAAAACAGGCAGTAGAAGGAAAATAAAGAGGAAGGGAAGGGAAAGGAAGAGAAGGAAACTATAGGAAAAGAAAGAAAAAAACAGACTGGGAGGGAAAAGAAAAAAAAGGAAAACTGAGGAATGGAAGAAAGCGAAAAATGAAAGAGGGAAAAAGAATGAAAATTAAAAACAAAAGAATAAAACGAAAAGAACAGACAGTAGAAGGAAAAAAATGAGAAGGTGAAGGAAAGCAAGATTAAAGGAAAGGAATGACAAGGAGATAGAAGTGAAATCCGGAGTGTAAGATCCTAAGAGTGAAAAAATGGGGGACGGGAATGAGGTGAAAGAAAGGGGAGGGAAGGAAGATGTTTATTCTAAGACACTATTAAAGGGGTGAAGGAAACCGATAAGAAAAGGATGCAGGGTGAGGGGAAGGTGTGGGGGTGCGCAGCTGTCTATGTGTTAGTAAACAGATTTGGGGAGGCAGGTAACGGGGAGCCTATCACAGGTGTGCGAGGTGTGGGGAGGAGGAGGAAGAGGAAGTGAAGGGGTGGAAGAGCAGGAAGGGAAGATGAGGTGACAGGAGGAAGACTGACGACGTTTGCTGGAGGAGGAGGAAGGAAGGAAGACGAAGAACAAAAAGTAGAAGAGGAGGAAGAGGAAGAAGAGGAAAAACGGAAATGAAGAAGAAACAAGAAGAAGAAAAAGAAGATAAAAAAAAAAAACGAACAAACGATCAAGAATAAGAACAGGAAGAAAAAAGAGAAGAAAGAGGAAGGAGAAGAAGAAGAAGAAGAAGTTGCATTATAAAAAAGCTCACTCGCATACATTAAAAAAAACTTGCATGTATGCATGAATTATTTCCCTTGTATGTACGTATCTATGTATGTATGTACGTGTCAGGAGGTATACATACGCATCACAGTGGGACCTAAACACACACACACACACACACACACACACACACACACACACACACACACACACACACATACACCAGGTGGGCTGACAGGTGTAAACAAGGTGTGGCACAGGTAAACAAAAGGAGGGACCTGGTTTACACTTTGCCTAAAACTGTTGTCTTTTGTGAATACTGAAGCAGGTGTGTTAGAGAGAGAGAGAGAGAGAGAGAGAGAGAGAGTGACAGTTTAAATGACAAAATGCAAAAGGGAAAGAAAGTATAGTTGAGAGAGAGAGAGAGAGAGAGAGAGGTTATGACTTTAGACCCAATAACAGCCAATCATAAGGGCGGAAATAACTAGTGCTGAGGATTGGGGTGAAGGAGGAACGGGAGGAAGCGAGGGAGACGGAGGAAGGAAGAGGAGATGGAGGAGGGAGACGGAGGAAGGAAGGAAGAGGAGGAGGTGGAGGAGGGAGACGGAGGAAGGAAGGAAGGAGGGAAGAGGAGGAGGTGGAGGAGGGAGACGGAGGAAGGAAGGAAGGAAGATGGAGGGGAGAATTTACACGCAGGAGGAAGAGAGAAGAAAAGAAAGAGGAATAAAAGATGGACGATGAGAAGAAAGAAGAAAGGGAGTAGGAGGAGAAGGAAGAAGAAAAGGAGGGGAAGGAGAAAAAAAAAGAGAATAAGGGAATGAGCCAAACGAATAAAAATTAAGGAAAAATAGTTTAAATAAAGGACGAAAACAATGGAAGGAAAATACATAAGAAGAAGGAAAGTAAAAACGGAAGGAAGAGGAAGGAAGAAAAAGAAGAAAAAAGAGGAAAAGCAATACAAAGAAGAAAAGGAAAAAGGACAAGAAGGAAAAGAGGAGGAGAAACAGATGTGGAAGGAGGAAGTGGATAAGGAAGGGATTTAAAAGGAGGCGAAAGAGAGGAAGAAGAAGAAGGGAAGGAAGAGAAAACTAATGAACCATCTTCGTCAGCTTGATCGATAAAGAAGCGTTGTCTGGTGTCGCGGAGGAGGAGGAGGAGGAGGGGAAGAAAACGGGCAGAGGTCACTATAGATGTAAAGAAAATGGGAAGAGGATGGTTGTTTTGAAGATAGGGAAGACGAGGTGAATTGGTACCATCTATCAAATATTAGTTTTCGCTTCCTTCTTCTTCCTCAATTTCGCTTCCCTTTACTTCCCCTCTTCTTCTATTTCCCCTTCCTCATCTTCCTTTTCCATTCTTTTCTCTTTCCTCAATTTCACCGCCTTTTACTTCCCCTCTTCTTCTGTTTCCTCTTCCTCATCTTCCTTTTCCATTCTTTTCTCTTTCCTCAATTTCACCGCCTTTTACTTCCCCTCTTCTGTTTCCCCTTCCTCGTTTACCTTTTCCATTCTTTTCTCTTTCCTCAATTTCACCGCCTTTAATTTCCCCTCTTCTTCTGTGTTCTCTTCCTCGTTTTCCTTTTCCATTCTTTTCTCTTTCCTCAATTTCATCTCCTTTTACTTCCCCTCTTCTGTTTCCCCTTCCTTGTTTTCCTTTGCCATTCTTTTCTTTTACAGTATCTTCGCTTCCTTCTTCTTCCTCAATTTCACCGCCTTTACTTCCCCTCTTCTTCTGTTTCCCCTTCCTCGTCTTCCTTTCCCATTCTTTTCCTTTCCATTATTTCCTTTTCCATGTACTTTTCCTCCTCCTTTCCTCCTTTTTTCCCCTTTCCTCTTTTATATCCTTTCCTGTCTCCATTTTCCTCTTTTCCTTCCTTATTGTTTCTTATATTCCTCCCATTTCTTCTTTCCTTCTACTTATCCTTCCTCCTTCCTTCTCTTACTTCCTTTTTAAACCACTTTTTCTCTAATTCATATTCCTTTTGTGTACTTTTTTTTTATTTATCTCCTTTCCTTTTTTTCTTTTTCAGTTTTTTTTCCTATATCTGTGTCTATTTATCTGTATCTATCTATCTATCTATCTATCTATCTTTCACTGACATCCTATACCACACATTATTATTATTATTATTATTATTATTATTATTATTGTTGTTGTTCTTGTCATCATTTCACGTCTCATTTAACAGCCGCCAGTCAGAGGGTCGCAAAGGAGAGAAGGAAGAAGAGGGAGAAAGAAGAATAAACAGGAGATAAAGGAAAATATGATAAAGTGTGGGATGACAACGAATTTTTTTTTTTCTTTGATTTCTCTTTTTTTTTCTCTTCCCTTTTTCCTTCTTCTTCTTCTTCCTCCTTCGTTTTTGTCTCGTCTTCCGCATCCCTGTGTTTATCTATTTTGCTTTTTCCTTCTTTACTTTCTTTTTCTTAGTTTCATTTCTTCCATCTTTCTTTTTTTTTCATTGATTTCACTTATTTTTTTCTCTCTTCCTTTTTTCCTCCTCTTCCTTCCTCGTTTTTGTCTCGTCTTCCGCATTCCGGTGTTTATTTATTTTCCTTCTTTCCTTCCTTTCTACGTTACTTCATTCCTTCCATCTTTCTTTCCTTCCTTCCTTCCTTTCTCTCTTCGATCCTTCACGAGTTTCCTTATTCATTCATTCTTCTTTCCTTCTTCTGTCCTTTGTTTCTTCCTTCCTTCCTTCTATTTATAACCGATTTCCTTCTCTTTCTCCTTCTTCTTTTCCTACTTTCCCTCCTCCTCCTTTCACACCTCTCTCTCCCTTCCTTCCTTCCTTTTTTTTCCTCTTCCGTCCCTTCTTCCTCCTTCCTTTCCTTCCTCCTTCTTCCACTCCTCTCTCTCCCTTCCTTCCTTTCTTTTTTTTACTATTTTCCTCTTCCGTCTCCTCTTCCTCCTTCCTTTCCTTCTTTCCCTCCTCCTCCTTCCACTCCTCTCTCTCCCTTCCTTCCTTCCTTTTTGTTCCTCTTCCGTCCTCTCTTCCTCCTTCCTTTCCTTCTTTCCCTCCTCCTCATTCCACTCCTCTCTCTCCCTCCCTTCCTTCCTTAACCTCACATCTCAATCCCTGCTTCCCTTCCTCCTACTTTTCTTGTCTTTTCCTATTCCCCCTTCCTTTCCTACTTTCCCTTCCCTCCCTCCCTTCCCTCCTTCCTTCACATCTCAATCCCTCCTTCCGTTCTCCCTAATTTTTTTCTTTTTTTTTTCCCTTTCCTTCCTTTCTTCTGTTATTAACCGCTTCGCTTCTCTCTTTCCTGTTTTCTTTCCTCCTTTCCCTTTTCCTCTTCCCATTCCTCTCACTCCCTTCCTTCCCTCCTTCCTTCATATCTCAATTACTGCTTCCCTTCTTCCTATTTTTCTGCTCTTTTTCTCTTCCTTCCCCTCTTCTTCCTCCCTTTCTCCATTTCCTAACAGCTTTTAGCTCCTTCCTTCCTTCCTTTCTTCCAATCTTTGCTTTATCTTTTTCCTCCTTCCCCTCTTCCTTCCTCCATTCCTTAATTTTTTTTCATCCCCTTCCTTTCTTCTTTCCTTCTTTCCATTCCCTTTTTAACCCTTCCTTCCCTCCCTTCATCTCCTCCAATTCTTACCCTTCTCCTCCTTCCCTCCCCTCCCTATTCCTTCCTTCCTTCCTTCCTCTACCTCTTAGTATCTCCATCTCTCCTCCCATTCTTCCCTCTTTCCTTCCTTTTCTTCCTCTTTCCCTCCCTCCCCTCTCCCTCTTTCTTAACCTCCTTCCATCCCTCCTTCGTTTCTTCCCTTCTTTGTTCCCCTCCCTCCCTCCCTTCCTCTTTACCTCTCATATTTCTATCTCTTCGTTCTAGCTTCCCATCTTTCATTTTTTTCCTCTTTTCCTCCTCTCTCCCTTTTCCCTCCACCCCTTCCTTCTTCTATCATACCCCTCTATCCCGCCCTTTCTTCCTTCTTTTCCCCTTCCCTCCCTTTCCCCCCACGCCAGGTGAGGGGTAGAGGAGAGAAGGAAGGGGGTCAGCTGGACACAAGGACCACTCCAGGTAATGGTCAAGGTATGGTGGAAGTTACCTGGGACACACCTGCCGATGCCCACCTCTATATCACGACAGGTGTGTGTGTGTGTGTTTTGTGGTGAAAAAAAAAAAGAGTAAGTGAGAAATAAATAAATGAAAGAAATAAAGAAATGAAAGAAAGGAAGAAAGAAAATAAATAAATGGAAAAAAAAGGAAAGAAAAAAAATACCAAATTTTTTTTTTTGAATGGAGAGAGAGAGAGAGAGAGAGAGAGAGAGAGAGAACAAAATAGTTTACCTTTCAACTTTCCCAGGAAGTGGTTTTTTTGCCTGTTTGTTTGTTTCTAAAAGTTTATTTGTGTCTACATAATGAAGTTACCCTCCTTTCCGCCGCACATCCGGGGGGGAGAGAGAGAGAGAGAGAGGAGATGAACAAGATAGACATGGTAACAAATATGGAGGAAGGAAACGAATAATGGAGAGAGAGAGAGAGAGTGTGTGTGTAGGAGGAGGAAGAGGAGATGAACAAGATAGACATGGT
>NC_066524.1:14986660-15131660 GCF_024679095.1 Eriocheir sinensis
ACACATGAAGCCCCGCCCACTCACCCCCGAGGCCACGCCCCCCTCAACCTCACCTGAATATTAATTACGGGACAAAAATAAACACAAAGGTAACACAGCATTCGGGGGAGACTTTCACTACAATAAAAAACTTTCACTATCAACACACTTTCGAGTATGAACAAATGATGTGAAAATTTAATTGCTTTGATATATATGACCTGATTGAGAGACAGGCGAAAAGAGTGATTGAGACAGACGAAGAGACAGAGATTGAGACAGACAGACGAAGAGACAAAGATTGAGACAGACAGACGAAGAGACAGAGATTGAGACAGACAGACGAAGGGACAGACTGAGACAGACAGACGAAGGGACAGACTGAGACAGACAGACGGAGAGAGATTGAGACACACAGACAAAAGAATGATAGCCAGACGCAGACAAAGGAAGAGACAGACAAGCAGACACACAGATAGACAGACAGAAGAGAAAGAATAAGATAAGACAGACAGACAGACACACAGGAAGAGATAGACAGAGAAAGAAGCAGAAACAGACCGAAAGAGGAGAAAAAGATAGATGTAAACAGACAGATGAAAAGACAATGGAAGAGACAGGCAGAGAAGGAAACAAATAAAGATAAAAAATAAATAAGACAGAAATAGACAAAACGAGAACAAACATGAATGAAAGACCATCGTAAAATATATAAAAAAAAAAACATATACGTCGACTAAAATAAAAAAATAAAATGATGACCCTTGTAAAAGAAAAAATATCAATGATCGTAAAACAGAAAACATATAAGACACGTAAAATATAACAATAAAAAAGGTGAAAACAGTAGTAGAGGCAAAATAAATTCATATAAAGGACACCCGTAATAGAAAAGGAAAATATATGACCCTAGTAAAATATAAAGAAAAATAGTTCAGACCCTCGAAATATAAAGTAAAAATAAATGTAAGTCAATGGAAAGCTTTTAGGCCGAGGGAACAAACAAGCTGAGGAATGGCGGGTTCTAAATCAGGTACAGGTAGTGGCGGGTTACCTGAGTGAATTTGGGGCACAGGTAACCCCTATTCAAGCTTTGTTCTCCCCACTTAAAGCTGACTCTCTCTCTCTCTCTCTCTCTCTCTCTCTCTCTCTCTCTCTCTCTCTCTCTCTCTCTCTCTCTCTCTCTCTCTCTCAAGGTGTGAAAGTGGCTGCGAAAGAGAGTGAGAGAGAGACAGACCGACAGAGAGAGAGAAAAATTGTATTGCGTTAAAATAATGAAAACGGAAATGATGTAATAGATAAAGGAAATTGATGAAAACGAGATAAAGAGGAGAATAGAAAAGGAAGGAAATGTAAAGAAGTAAAGCAAATAGTACAAAAAAGTAACTACCTCTTTTATAAATAACAAATAACAATAAAGACAAGAAAATCAATAATAAAAAAAATAAAAATAATGACAATGAATTACTTTTGAAAATGAGAACATAAAAAAATAATAAAAAACAGGAAAATAAATAGGAAAAATAAAGAGCGAATTACTTTTTAAATTGAGGACGAATACTCGAAAATTGGGACAAAGGAGGACAAGGAAGAAAGCAAAGAAAACAAGAATGCCATTAAAATAATAATTACGATGTGTGCGTGTTGCCCACGACCCCCCACACACACACTTCCGGTAGCTCAATCGGCTAAAGCGCCGCGCTGCAAGGCTTTACGGCCAAACAGGCGGCGGTTCGAGCCCCGCTCAGGCCGGATTCTTTCCGTTGACCAGAAGTGGTACTGTCCCCCCTTCAGCAAGGGGGATGGGGTGTGTGGTGTGCGAGATCCTGGCAGTACCCAGAGATCGACGATAATGAGCACTTGCTCACGTCGTGAGGGTACCTGCTGGCGAAAGCGAGTCCAACTCGTGATCAGGACGTGGTGAATTACACACACACACACACACACACACACACACACACACACACACACACACACACACACACACACACACACACACACACACACACACACACACACACACACACACACACACACACACACAGATTTGCACTAAAGTTAATCAAACAACTACCGGACTTTATAATCTCTCTCTCTCTCTCTCTCTCTCTCTCTCTCTCTCTCTCTCGACATTCCTACACTGCAATCTTACCCTCCTCCTCCTCTTCCTCCTCCTCCTTTCTCTCCTTGGTCTCTCCTATCACTGTCATTATTCCCTTTCTCCCTCCTCTCCTCTTATCGCGTTTCCCTCCTCCTCCTCCTCCTCCTCCTCCTCCTCCTCCTCCTCCTCCTTCTCCAATTTCTCTATCTTTACGCTTTCTTCCTTCCTTTATTCGTTCCTTTGATACCGTTTTTATTCTCTCTCTCTCTCTCTCTCTCTCTCTCTCTCTCTCTCTCTCACACACACACACACACACACACACACACACACACACACACACACACACACACACACACACACACACACACACACACACGCTCAATACGCACACACACGTATTATAAATATTCACGATATTTACGCACACAGCCCAGAGATCGACCGTCGACTTCATGGCGCCGCTCGACCCTCGACTTAATATCGTACCGAGGCAACGAGGTGCAAAGTTACGCTTGAAATAGTTCGAAAAAAGTGAAAAAAAATATCTGTTGAAAATAATTAACAGTAGAAGTATGGTAAAAACAAATTATTAACAGTAGAAAAATGACAGAAAATTTGCAATAGGAGAATAGCAGAAGAAAATAAATGAGTAGAAAAATGGTGGTAGAAGTAAATAGGTGAAAAATAGCAGCTGGAAGTAATAAATAGTGTAATAGTAGAAGAAAGAGGCATAAAATAAGGAGACAAAACAAGATGACAAAAAAGTAATATGGTAAAATATAATATAACGGCAGAAAATAGTTAAAAATAGCGATGGAAAATCATTAAAAGTAAAAAAGTGAAAAATAATCTCGCTAGGGAATAATAAATAGTAATAAAGCAAAATAAATAGCAACGGAAAATACGTAAAATAGTAAGCAGATTAAAAAAATGGTAGGAAATAAGAAATAGATGATTTTTTTTTAATTCTGAAATGTAAAAAAAAAAAATAATAATAAATAACAACAATAAAAAGTGAACAGCTAATACAGACAACAAAGAAAAAACGTCAGAAAATAAAAACCTACAGAAAAATCGACAATTCTGAACACTAAAAAAAAAAAAAAAAGGTCAGTGTAAAGAACCAAATAATCAGAGTTCTACGGAATATATAGAAAATAAAAGAAAGGAACTCTGAATAAGGAACCAAAAATCAGCAAATTAAAGATAGAGATTATTAGCGAAACCATAAATATTTAGGTGAAATGCACACAAACGAGGAATATTAATAGGGAGAGAGAGAGAGAGAGAGAAGGGTGGGGAGGTAAAGAGCTCTGACAGCGAACTGGAGGAGGGAAACGAAGGATGAAAGAGAGAGAGAGGGGGGGGGCTGCGTGGTTAGAGGTAAGGGAGAGGTGCAAGGGATGTGACATGAGGGATAAGAAATAAAAAAAAAAAAGTGGTAAGCGTTGTCTGGAAGCTGTGGGTGAGAGTGACAGGTGAAGGGGAGAGAGAGAGAGAGAGAGAGAGAGAGAGAGAGAGAGAGAGGGGGGGGGGGGGGCGAAGGAAGAGAAGGGAAAGGTGTAAGGGAGAGCTCCTATAATGGGGAGGGAGTGATGATGGTAATGGAGTACACAAGGAAAAGGAAGTGGATAGGATGATTGAAGAGGGAGAGGTAAAAGAAGACAGGAGAAAGAGGGAGAGGGGAAAAGGGTAAGAGGAATTAAAGAGAAGGAAATGATGGTGCTGATGAGGTATGTGAGGAAAAGGAAGGAAAAGGTAAGAGAATTAGGAGAGAGAGTGAAGGACAAGGGAATGAGAGAGAAGGGGAAAGGGGAAGAAAAAAAAATTGAGCCTGGAGGGTAGGGTGAGAGAAAACCGAAGGAAAATTTAGTTGAGTTGTGGTTGACAGGAGGAGAGGAAAGGGAGAAAAGGGGAAGCGAGGATGAAATATGGTAATGTGGAAGGGAGAAAAGTTTGGACATGAGAAAGGTGAAGAAGGGAGAGAGAAGAAAAAGAAAGTGAGGTGAGGCTTGAAACAAAATAAGGGGGAAGAGGAAGAACATGAAACGTAGAAACGAAACGAGAAGTAAAACGGAGAAAGAGACGAAAAAAAAAGAAGAAAAAGGGGGAAAAGCAAACAAGAAAATAGGAAGAGAAGAAAAGAAGGAATGTTTTGGTATAGAAAGAAAGAAGGGATAGGAAGAAAGGAAAAGAGAAGAAGGAAAAAGTAGAAAAAGATAAGTAAAGAGAGGGAAAGGGAGAGGAAGGAGGAGAAAAGGAAATAATAAAGAGGGGAAGAAGAGAAAGATGATAGGGATTAAGTTGTTTTGGTGGTATTTTATGAGATGTGAAAGAAAGGGCGATGGGAAAAAAGAAATGAGGGAAATATGAGATCAAGAGAAAGGTGAAAAACAGAATCCTATCAAAATATGCAAAAAATAAAAATATAATATCCTGCCTGGAACGACAAACAACTCTCTCTCTCTCTCTCTCTCTCTCTCTCTCTCTCTCTCTCTCTGATCTAATTTCCCTCCCCTGTCCCTTATTTTACCTTCCCTTCGCATTCACTTCTTATTCCTCATCATCTCTCTCTCTCTCTCTCTCTCTCTCTCTCTCTCAAAATAAAGGCTTATCGTACACCCGCCAGCGCTCTCCTCTCCTCGCCATAACTCACACGCCGCCAGACAGAGGGAAAACATATCGTACGGCGCCAGGGCTTCATAAACCCGGGTCACTGCACAAGGGTAGGACGTGCCAATATTTGTTTAAGGGGGGCGTTCGCGGCGGCTTTACCATTTGGAAGTAAAGATGATTGAGGTTGGTGGAATTTGTAGGGAAGGTGAGAGATATGTTAAGGTGATTAAGGAAGGTGTTTACAGGTGTTAGAAGGGGATAGTAAGAGTGAGAATTCGTGTAAAAAAAGAACATGTAAAAAGAGATGATATAATAGTAATAGCAATAATGATAGTAGTAGAAGAAGTAGTAGTAATAGTAGTAGTAGTAGTAGCAGCAGTAGTAGCAGTAGTAGCAGCAGCAGTAGTAGTAGTAGTAGTAGTAGTGTAACAGTAGTAGTAGTAAAAAGAAGAAAAGGAGACGAAGAACAAAAAGGAGAACAAGAAGAACAAAAAGGAGAACAAGAAGAACAAAAAGGAGAAAAAGAAGAGAAAGAAGAGAGATCAGAATACGAATAATGATCAGTAATAATGTGTTGAAAAAGTGCAAAATAAAAGTAAAAGAAAATATTGAAAACGGGATGAGAGAGAGAGAGAGAGGCAGCACAATGACCACTGATTTTCAATTCAAGATTTCCAAGAGGAGGAGGGTAGATAAGGCACGATCTCTCTCTCTCTCTCTCTCTCTCTCTCTCTCCTGTGTTTGACCTTAACCATGCCGAAAAAAATATGCAATATGATTCAGAGAGAGAGAGAGAGAGAGAGAGGGGGGGGGGGTCAAAACTCCGCATTTTAACTTTCAAGAAAACTATCGAAAATGTCCCTTCTCTTCTTCCTCCTCCCCTTCTTCCTCCATCTCCAACACTTCCTCCTCCCTCTCCTCCCCCCGCCCCCCCCTCTTCTTCCTCTTCCTGATTCTTCTGAAAAAAAAAAAAGAAACAAAGAAAGTGCAAAGGAAATACCTCTCCCCTCTTTTATTTTCCACTCCTCCATTTCTTCCTTTTTTCCTCCCTTCATTTCTGGTTTTCATTATTCTTTCCAATTTATTTTTCTTTTAATTTTCTTCCCTCTTGTATTAGTGATCTTACTTTCAACATTCGTAACATTATTTTTTTTTTACTTATTATAACAACGACCATTACTATCACTACCAAGACGATAACAACAACAACAACAACAACAACAACAACCATTTCCTCAACACCGCGCGGGGGAAAGAGGAAGTGAATGCGGAAATATCAACAACGAGAGAGAGAGAGACGAAAATGAACCCACAAGCCGCAACCACCCACTCCTACTACTACTACTACCATTACTACTACCACTACTTCTACTACTACCACTTCTACCACTACTACTACTACCACTAACACATTGACCCTACAACTTCTCGGCTTTAAAACGAAATTCCCTTGCAAACGACTCTCTCTCTCTCTCTCTCTCTCTCTCTCTCTCTCTCTCTCTCTCTCTCTCTCTCTCTCCTTCCATCATTCCTGTCCATTCTATCTTTCCTCCTCCTCTTACACCTCTCTCTCTCTCTCTCTCTCTCTCTCTCTCTCTCTCTCTCTCTCTCTCTCTCTCTCTCTCTCTCTCTCACACACAATACCTTCAAGAAACACTGAATATTTCTCTTTCGCTTCCCTGACTCAAATTTTCACGACCTGCACAGATTTCCTCTTCTTTTTCCTCTTCCCTTTCCTCTTCTTTTTCTTCATTTTCCTCTCTCTTCCTTGCCTATCTCGATTTCCTCTTATTTTCCTTCCTTGGTTTCCTCTTCCCCGTTTTCCTTTTTTCTCCTTCACTTTCTTCCTCTTTTTTCATTCAATTTTCCCTTCCTCGTTGTTCTCTTCTTTTTCTTTTCTCGTTTTCCTTTTCCTCGTTTTTCCTTTTCTTTTCTTTTCTAGATTTCTTCCTCTTCGTTCACCCCATTTTTCTTCTTTCCTCGTTTTCCTCTTTTTTTATTTCCCAGATTTCCTCCTCTTCGTTGTCTTCTTTTCCTGCATCGTTTTCCTCCTCCTCGTTCTTTTTTACAGCCTCATTTTTTTGCCTCGCCTTCTCGTCTCGTTCCTATCTTTCCCTTCATTTTTTGTCTTTCCCTTCATCTCGTGCTTTTTACGCCTCCTCCTCCTCCTCCTCCTTCTCCTACTCCTCCACTTCTTTCTCCACTCTCGGCATCCTCTTTTTTTCCTCTTTCTTTTACGAGTTTCTTGCTTTTCTTTATTTCCTCTTGTCTCTGTATATTACAACTTTGATCTTATTTTCTTTTCTTTTCTTTTACTTTTGTTTTCCCTTTTTTTGCCTGTCTGTCTTTCCGTCTGTCTGTCTGTCTGTCTGTCTGTCTGTCTGTCTTCAATATCCTCATTCTTCTTTTTCCCTCTCAAGGAGTTTTCCCTCAAATTCCCCTCATTCCTAACATTCCCCAGAGAGCGTGATACTCTCTCTCTCTCTCTCTCTCTCTCTCTCTCTCTCTCTCTCTCTCATATACCCTTTTCTTCACGTTCCCTTTCTACTTTTTCTTCCTTCCCTCTTTCTTCCTCTCCTCTCTTTTTCTGTATTCTAAGTTACATTTTTTTCTTTTGACTCATGTTTTTTTTTTCATTTTACTCTGTCTATCTATCTATCCATCTATCTGTCTTTAAGGGCGCTCAGGTACGTCTCAATTAATTTAGCTGTGAAGTTACCAGTAATTACCTTCACACCGAGACGTTGAAATAGCCAGGTAAATTCTCCCGTAAATACAGGTTAATGAGAGGAGGAGGAGGAGGAGGAGGAGGAGGTGGTGGTGGTGGTGGTGGTGTGTGTGTGTGTGTGTGTGTGTGTGTGTGTGTGTTTCCTCTCCCTCTACCACACACAGATACTCTCTCCCTCCCCCTCCCCCCCCCCCCTTCTCTCTCTCTCTCTCTCTCTCTCTCTCTCTCTCTCTCTCTCTCTCTCTCTCTCTCTCTCTCTCTCTCTCTCTCTCTTGACCACTCTGCCAATCTTTCTTTAAACTGTTGATTCGTCGAAGTAATGCGTGGGCTGTGTGTGTGTGTGTGTGTGTGTGTGTGTGTGTGTGTGTGTGTGTGTGTGTGTGTTATTTTTAGCTCGTGTGTAGTTATGACCGAGACGGAAAAAGAAAAGGAAAGAGAGGAAGAGCAAGAGATGATGATGGTGATGAAGACGAAGAAAGAAAATAACACGAAATAATTAAAGAATGGAAAGGAGAAAGAACGAAGGAATAGGAAAAAAGAGAAAACAACAAAAAACGAAAGAAAGGAAAAAAGGAGAAAACGAAAGGAAAAAAATAACGAAAACTAATGAATGGCAAAAAGAAAGGAGGACAAAAAGAAAGAAAAATGGAAAAAAATTAAAGAAAACAACAAAAAAATGAGAGAAAGGAAAAAAGGAGAAAACGAAATGAATAAAAATAACGAAAACGAAAAAATGGAAAAAAGAACATAATATCTCCCCACTATCACTTATTTTGCTCCCTCCTTCCCCCCTTTTCTCCCTTTCCCTCTTTTGCTCCCCCTTAATAATGCCCCTTTAGCTGCCCCCCTTCCCCCCCCCTCCCCCCTTTTCCAGGTAGGTTTATTTACATGTCAGAATCTTGACCCACTGACCGACCGACACGGACAAGCATAAACACCCCAACCCCCTCCGTACCCCCGTTCTCCCATCTCCCTTCTCTTATATCTCTCCCCACTCCTCTTCCTTCTTTCCTCCCTCACTCCCACTTCTATATTTATCCTCTTATTCTCCTTTAATTCAGTTTTCATTGTTTCCTATTTTTCTTTTGTTTTTCGTATCATATTATCAGTTTCGTTTTTTTTTTTCATTTTTCTTTTACGAGTTTCTTTATTTTCTTTATTCCCTCTTGTCTCCGTAAATCACGACTTTAATCCTGTTTTCTTTTCTTTTACTTTTGTTTTCCCTTTTTTCTGTCTGTCTGCAATTTCCTCATTCTTCTTTTTCCCTCTTTAGTTTCCCTCTTTGTTTTGTCTAAGAAAAAGACGAAGGGAGATTGAAAAATGAAAAAAAAATAGGATTGGGGAAAAGAAAACAGACGAGGAAGAAAATTGTGGGAAAATATAAAGAGAACGACATTAAGGTGAAGAAAAGTGACAAAATAATATATAAGTAAAAAAAGGGAAAAGGGAGGAAATAAAATTATATTGTCACCAAATGTTTGAAAAAGAAAAATAAGCATGAAGGAAAAGAAAAGAAATTGACAGGAAAATCACGGCAAAATGAAAGCAGAAAAAGTAACAAAATATATAAAAAAAAGGAAAATAGTGCCAAGAGGAAAGGAAAGGAAATCATCACCAAATATTAAAAAGAAAAAAATGATCAGATAAGAAGCAAATTTCGGGTGGTTCCTCATGAGCAGGTGTAGCTAATTAGATGATGCACAGGTAAGCCGGGGCGTCACCTGTACGTCACGCTATCTCCTCATCACGACTTCATTACCCACCTGAACTGAGAAGGGAAAAATGGGAGAGGAAGATAGGAGGAGGAGAGGAAGATAGCATGAGAAAGAGGAGATAGAGGAAAGAAGATAAGAGGAGGAGAAGGATAAGAAGAAGGGAGGGGGAGGATAGGCAAGGGAAGAGAAAGGGAGAAGGAGACATAGGAGAGGATTGGGATAAATAAGGATAGAAAGGGAAGAAGGGAGGAGAGAAAGGCAGAGGGAAAATAGGAAGGGAGGAGGAGGACAGGAAAGGGAGAAGAGAAAGATAAAAGGAGGAGGAGGAGAGGAAGATAGGAAGGGAAACAGCTAGGAGAAGAACAGGATAGGAAGAAAGGACTGTAAGGGAGAAGGAAGATAGGAAAAGAGGAGAATGGAAAGGAAGAAAGGGAGGAAAAGGAGAAAAAGCTAGAAAGGAGAAGGATGGGAGAAGGAAAATAGGAAAGGAGAAGGAAGATAAAGGAGAAAAAGAGAAGGAAGAGGAATCACATTTAGCAACAGTCAAATGGAGGTAAGAAAATAAAAAAAGATGATAAACGTGACTGTGATAAAAGGATAAGGTAAAGAGTCGCCTTATATCTCATCCTTATCCTCCTCCTCCTCCTCCTCCTCCTCCTCCTCCTCCTCTTACTTCTTCCCCTTCTTAACTATTCCTCCTCCTCCCCCTCCTCTTCCTGCCTCACTTCCTTTATTCTCATTACCTACATTTTTATCTACCTCTTTCTGTTTTATCTATTTTGCCCTTCTCATCTATTCTTCCTCCTCCTCTTCTTCCTTCTCCTCTGCCTGGTCCTGCTCCTCTTCGTTCATTTCCTTATTCTTATCTACATCTTCCTGTTTTTTTTTTCTTTCTTTTCTCAATTCTCAGCTTTTCCTCCACTTCCTGCTTCTTCTTTTCTTTTTCCTCCTCCTCCGCCTTCTCCTCTTCCTATCATTTTTTCCTCTCTTTCATCGTTCTTCAATAAAAAAAAAAAATAGAATAAAGAAAAATGCCAAAAACAACAAAAACAAAAACAGCGAAAAATTGAAAAACGAAAACAAAACAAAAACAATCAAGGACAAAAAAATACAAGTCAAAATAAACAACAAAAAACAATTAAGGACACAAAAAAAAAAAAAACGCAACAAAGAAAAAAGTTAGCCCGCCCAAGAAATAAATATAAACAAAGACAACAGCATCAAAACAAACATTTCGTAACATTTCCACCAATACGAAACTCAAATCAAAGAATCGAACAAAATACTTGAAGGTCATGCAAGGTCAGGTCAGGTCAAAGAGGAGGAGGCTGGTAAGGTCGCCGGTCCTATAGTAAAAAGGTCACTTCTCGCCCTTAATGCAAGCGATTAAGGAAGAAGTTATGGTGGGAAAGGATGAAGTTGTGAAGTTTGCGCTCTCTCTCTCTCTCTCTCTCTCTCTCTCTCTCTCTCTCTCTCTCTCTCATCGTCTTTCTTTTTTTTCTCCTATTTTTCGCTATTATTTTTGTCTTCAACGTCTCCTTAGGTCACCAGTAGTGTAAGTTAAGGGTAGTAATTTCCTCTTATTTCTCTGTTTACTGTAAAATTTCCATGTCTCTTTCTTCCTTAAAGGCACATGGTGTTCTCTTCTAACTATTTCCTGCCGGCACGTTGCCGGAGGGAGAGGTGGGTGGGGAGGAGCCTTCATCTATTCTGTCCTGTCCTACCACACGTAGATCACTAGTAGTAGCGGTAGTAAACAGACACCCTCGCCATAGACCGCCAGGTCTTCTGGTGTTTGTTCTTCCTATGTATTCCTCCTCCTCCTCCTCCTCCTCCTCCTCCTCCTCCTCCTCCTCCTCTTAATCCTCCTCTTATTCCATTCTCCCTCCTATTCCTCCTCCTCCTTCATCTGTTTCTTCTGCAATCTTTCCTTCAAGTTTTCTCTTCTTTCTCTTCTTTCTCTCACTTCTTCATCCTTTCTTCTTAATATTCCTCTTCTCCATTCTTTCTTCTCAATCTTCACTTCTCCCTTTCCTCTTTTTTTCTTCTCTATCTTTCCCTCTCTTCATCTTTTCTTTCCTCTTCCTCCTCATCATCTCCCCCACTCTCCTTTTTTTACCTCCTCCTTCTCCTCCTCCTCCTCCTCCTCCTCCTCCTCCAATTCAAGGAAAACGGAAGGCAAATCTTAAATCCCAGATCCCTTCGTTTCTACGGTTCATCCTGAGATTTATTTGTCAGGGATTTCAAACCGTACGTCCCTCCCCCCTGCCTCTCTCTCTCTCTCTCTCTCTCTCTCTCTCTCTCTCTCTCTCTCTCTCTCTGCTTTTTTTTCTCCTCTCTTTTCCTTCTCGTTTTCCTGTTTTTTTATTTTTCCTTTTCTTTCCTTTATTGGTTTACCTCGCCCCTTATCTACGTTCATGCTCTCTCTCTCTCTCTCTCTCTCTCTCTCTCTCTCTCTCTCTCTCTCTCTCTCTCTCTCTCTCTCTCTCTCTCTCTCTCTCTGCTAAGGCTTTATCTCCTTTTTATTCTTCTCATCTTCCCTTTTTATCTCCCTCTCTCCCTCTCTTTCCTATCTCCCTCTCTTCATCTCCCTCCTCCTCTCCCTCTCTTTCATCCATACATATTATAATTTTCAAGTATTTCTTTCTCTCCTTTCTCTCCTCCCTTTCTGGAGCTAAACCTTTCCTCCACTTGCTCTTATCTCCCCTTCTAACTCTCCCTTCCTCCTCCTCCTCCTCCTCCAGTGTAGAATCGTTTGAGGGCACAGTCTTATGGAAAAGGACTAAAAATATAAATGAAAATAAAAAAAAATTAAAAAATGTGAATGGAAAATAAAAATAAAACTTGATCTGGTTAACAAAGTGACTACGAAAAATAAAACTTGATCTGGTTAACAAAGTGACTACGAAGGGAAATATGATAAAAAAAAGTCTTCGTGTATCAGACTAACCTGCTTTTCTTCTTTCTCCTCCTCCTCCTCCTCCTCCTCCTCCTGCTTCTATCCCGCCTCCAATCTTCCTCTAAATCACTATTTCATAATTGCAATATTCTCACATCTAAGTATTTTCATCCCTCCCTCCCCCGCTCCCTCCCTCCGGCATTTCCTGTCATTTCTCTCTCTCTCTCTCTCTCTCTCTCTCTCTCTCTCTCTCTCTCTCTCTCTCTCTCTCTCGCACAAAAAATATTATGGATTATTGACGAACAAAAAGTTTAACGAACAAAAAAATTTGAATACCTAGTGAATTTTTAAAGGGCTGATGGATGCTCTCTCTCTCTCTCTCTCTCTCTCTCTCTCACAATCGTAAATGAAACAAAAAAATACAATAAATCAGTAGGAATGGAACACACACACACACACACACACACACACACACACACACACACATACAGCTTAAGGACGAGGACAAGCACTACAAATAAGACACAGGTAATGAGATACGTGAAGGGCAGGTGAGGAGCGATTAATTAACACAAACACCTGAGCTCAAAACAACAATAACAACAACACATACAGGTAAACAGGTAAACAAACAAAGACACTCCAAAGGTAAAAACAATAAATAAATCCTCCTTTCCTCTTCCTTCTCTTCCTCCCTCTTCCTCCTCCTCCTCCTCCTCCTCCTCTTCGTCATCATTATGGGCTTCGTTGACACCTCGTCCTCTCTATCACTCGCTAGGAGGAAAGGAAGGAGGAAAAATATAGGAGGAGCGAAGGAAGGGAGGAGGAGGAGGAGCGATGGGGAAGGAAGGGAGGTAGGGAGACAGGAGGAGAAAAGGGAGACGGGAAGGAGAAAGGAACTAAAGGAGGAAAGGAAAAAAGGGTGACAGGAAGGAGAAAGGAATGATGAGACAGAGAAGGAAAGGAGGAAGACAGGAAGGAAGGAAAGGAGAAAAAGAGGAAAGAAGGAACGGAGAAAGGAGGGAAGAAAAAAAAGGAAAGGATGAGGAGGAAAGAGAGAGGAAAAGGAGGAAGAGAGGAAAGGAGGAAAAAATATATAATAGGTGAGGAAAATAGGTGCTTAGAGAATCATAAGGGAGAGAGAGAGAGAGAGAGAGAGAGAATAATGGTATAACCCAGGTAGGCTAGGTCACCTGGGGAAGGTAATTAAGGCTACCTGAACATCAAACAGATAACGATCTTCTTCAACCTCAATAATGGCACCTCCACCTCCACCTCCTCCACTACCTCCTCCTCCTCCTCCTCACGATCAGCCTCCATCTCCCCCTCTCCACTTGCTCTTTTACACGCCTCCTCCTCCTCCTCCTCCTCCTTATGTTCCTCCCTCTCCTCTACGTCTTCCTCCTCTTCCTCTCGTATGAATATCGAATCACTAATCCACCGATACAAACAGACTTCAAAACCATTCATTATCAAGCTCTGTACATGTATACGTCTCTCTCTCTCTCTCTCTCTCTCTCTCTGAACACCTACTTTCCTCCTTTCTTTTCTTTCTTCTCTCCTTCCTCCGTTCCTTCCCTCTCGCTCTAGTTCCTCTTTCCTCCTTTTCCTTCGCTCTCCTTTAGTTTTCTTCCTGTCTTCCTCCTTTTCTTCATTTCTGTCCTCATTGCCTTCTTTCTCTTCCTTCCTCTCTCCTTTCCTTCTTTCCTAACCTCCTTCCATCTCTCCTTCTTCCTCCTCCTCTCCCTTCCTTCCTCCCATCCCTCCTTCCTTCCTTCCTTCGCTGCCTTCGATTCAGTCCTTTCTCTTCCCTCCTCTTTCTCTCCTTCTTTCCTAACCTCCTTCCTCCTCCTCTCCCTTCCTTCCTTCCATCCTTCCTCCCTTCACTTCCTTTCTTTTCGTAATTTCAGTGTTCCATTCCAAGCAAAAAAAAATATTCACGTTCTTTCGCTCACCTGGGAATTGGAGATGATGAGACAGGTAGCACAGGTAATACACAGGTGACAAACAGGTAATACAAAGGTGATACAGGTGTTCTTGGGCTCTCAATTGCCACCAGGAAAACACACACACACACACACACACACACACACACACACACACACACACACACACGAAATAACACGCACTTTAAAAACAAGCCTGACTGATTGATTACCCACTTGACTCCTTCCTTGCTTGTTCTGGTAGCTTGCTTGTTTACTTGTTTGCTTGTCAGTCAGTTCACCACCACCACCACCATTATCACCACCACCACCACCATTATCACCACCAACCACCACAGTCATATCACCACAGTCACCATTACCATCATCACCACCATCATCACCACTGTCACATCATCATCACCACCACCATCACCACTACCATTATCATCACCATCATCACCACCACCACCGAAGCTTCGAATCACATCACAAGCTATCTCGTTTAAGTTCGAACACTCTCACGGCGCCCTCCATTACCTTCTTCACCCCTGTGGCACTCCTAGGCACCTCTACGGGCACCCCGGGGGACGCTAGGGCCACCGGAGGTTAGCGGGGGGGCACACACTGACCACCTCCGCCACTACCACTGCTGCCCTGGGACCACGAGCGGCGTGTATCTGTCTCCGTCCAAGTTCCAAGCGGCACTGAGGGTCGTTTCGCTCGCCTCGCCCGCTGAGCCCAACAGGTGAAGGCTCCGTTGGCGTGGCGGCGGCGCTGACGGAGGGGCGAAGGTGGAGGGACGGAGGAAAGAGGGAGAGAAGGGAGGAGAGAGGGAGAGAAGGGAGGAAGATGAAAGACTGAGAGAAAAGATGAAGGAAAATAGATGGAGGATAGTTAGGAGATAAGAAAAAGAGAACGAGATATACAGAGGAACGAAAGAGGGAGGGACGGAGGAAAGAGGCAGAGAAGGGAGGAGAGAGGGAGAGAAGGGGGGAAGATGAAAGGCTGAGAGAAAAGAGGAAGGTAAATAGATGAAGGATAGATTAGGAGACAAGAGAAAGAGAAGGAGATATACAGAGGAACGAAAGAAAGAGGGAGAGAGGAGAGGAAGACGAGATATAAGAGAAATGGAAAGATGAAAGAAAGATGAATCGATAAAATGGAGGAAGAGAGGAATGAAAGGAGAAATAAAGGACAAAAAGAGAGAGGTGGAAGATAGAAGAAATAAACAGAGGAATGCCAGGAAAGTAATGAGATGGAACGAAGAGGGAGGAGAAGAAGAAACGAGGTAGAGAAATTAAGAAAAAGAGGAAGTGAGGGAGGGAAAAAGGGAGTGAACGGAGGAAGACAAGAATGTGAAGAAACGGAAAGATAAGAGACAATATGATAAAGGAGAAACGACAAATAGTAAGAAAAGAAAGAGAGCAAGAAAAGGAAAACACGGGGAATGGAGAAGGAAACGAAGAATAGAAGGAGGAAAGGAAGAAACAGTGTAAAGAAGGCAGGAGGGGAAGGAAGAAGCATTGGAGAGAAGGGATGAAGGAGAGAGAAGAAAGATGGAAGGAGAAGAAGGAAGAGAGGAAAGGAAGGAAGGATGGATGGAGATAATGGAGGGAAGAAAGGAGGGATAAAGCACCCTCCCCCCCTCTCTCTCTCTCCTGCCACTCACCAAACGGACACACAAACATTACTCTTAAAAGCATCACACACACACACACACACACACACACACACACACACACACACAACTAAGGTCGAAGGGGGTATGGGGGGTCTATGTGTCTGTGGAGGTGTGTGTGTGTGTGTGTGTGTGTGTGTGTGTGTGTGTGTGTGTGACCCAGAGTAGTTTGTTTTTTTTTTGTTTTTTTTTTCATTGTATGTTAGCCCTTTTGTTTCCTGCTCTCTCTCTCTCTCTCTCTCTCTCTCTCTCTCATGCCTGTGGTTCCATTAGAGAGAGAGATAGAGAGAGAGAGAGAGAGAGAGAGAGAGAGAGAGAGAGACCTCTCTCTCTCTCTCTCTCTCTCTCTCTCTCTCTCTCTCTCTCTCTCTCGATGCCAAGACTAGGCATGAGGTCTTTTTTTCACAAATTCGGATAGTGGTAGTAGTAGTAGTAAAAATAGTACGTAGTAGTAATAGTAGTAGTAGTAGTAGTAGTAGTAGTAGTAGTAGTAGTAGTAGTAGTAGTAGTAGTAGTAGTAGTAGTAGTAGTAGAGGTGCAGTGATCGGGACAGAGGTATATAAGAAGGAGTACGTGGGAGACAAAGTAGCTGAATGGGTGAAGGAAATAGAAGCTTTGTCTGCCATTGCCAAGACTGAGCCACACGCTGCCTATTCAGCGTACACCCACGGCATCCAACATCGGTGGACGTTCCTGATGCGCACCATCCCCGGCATCAGTCCACTCCTCCGACCACGGGAAAATGCCGTCAAGAATGTATTCTTGCCGGCGCTGGTGAAATATCATGCTTTGGGGGAGGAAGAGAGGGATATGCTAGCACTTCCCCCAAGACTGGGTGGGATGGGGATCACCAACCCTGAGAAGCTGGCAGATAAGGAGAACCAAAACTCCATCAGCCTTACCAGGTCACTCATCAACAGGATCATCGCTCAGGAGGCAGAGGGCGAGATAGACCAAACAGAAATAAGAGATATTAAAAGAAAAATCTCAGAAGAAAGGCAACAGGCCCAAAAAGACGAGCTGGACCGTCTTACACACCACCTGTCCACAGAAATGGGTAGAAAAATACACACAGCACAGGAGGCAGGCGCCTCTAACTGGCTAACGTCATTACCAATCAGAGCAAAGGGCTTCAGCCTCAACAAACAAGAATTTGTCGACGCCATTGCTCTGAGATATGGCTGGCCGATTGAGGGACTGCCTGATCTCTGTGCATGTGGATCACCAAATGATGTCACCCACACCATGACATGTAAAAAGGAGGCTTCGTCTGTATTCGACACGATGAAGTGAGGGATCTGACAGCCAGCATGCTTGGGGAGGTATGCCAAGACGTCACTACCGAGCCGGCACTGCTTCCCCTGGACGGCGAACACCTTCGGTACAGGACAGCCAATACCTCACAGGAGGCACGGGTTGATGTAAGTGCCCGCGGATTCTGGGTGCGCGGACAGCGGGCGTTCATGGACATCCGCATATTCGACCCGATGGCTGCCTGTCACCGTGAGCTGCCCCTGCAAGCCGCCCACCACAGGAACGAGCAGGAGAAGACAAGGGCATACGGTGAAAGAATCCAACATGTGGATCAGGGCAGCTTCACCCTCGTCTTCACCACATCCGGCGGATGGGTCCCAGGGCCCAATGCTACACACGCCTCGCGGAACTAATCTCAGAAAAGAAGCAACAGCCAAGGAGCCACGTTGTCGCCTGGATGAGGTGTCGCCTCGTTCTCCTGCTCAGGTCGGCCATCCTATGTCTCAGGGGCACCAGACACTCTGGCCCAAAAGCCACCACCATCTCCAATATGGACTATGAAGCCACAGTGGTGGAGAGTGACATTAGGGTGGGTCGGGAGTGACTTGAGTAGGGAAGGAAAGGGGGATCTAGACGTAATAGATGATAGGTGATTTAGTGTCAGGTAGTATTAGTGATATGGTTGGATGCCACAGTCATTAGCGAACAGAGTTGGGGCTAATGACCTCCAAGCTATGGAGCCCTCCATGATTATGTGTCGGGAAAATAAACATGGGTGGAGGTATCATTTACGTTGTGTTGAAAAAAAAAAAAAAGTAGTAGTAGTAGTAGTAGTAGTAGTAGTAGTAGTAGTAGTAGTAGTAGTAGTAGTAGTAGTAGTAGTAGTAGTAGTAGTAGTAGTAGTAGTAGTAGCTGAAGAACTAATGGTAGTAGTAGTGTTGAATCTCTCTCTCTCTCTTCGTACCCCGAGTTTATGGTTTGATAATAAGTTGCATCTTAAAAAAGGAGGCCAAGAATGTAAATTGAGCTTATTATGCGGGAAATTTGCTTTAGAATAGTAGAAGTAGTCGTAGTAGTAGTAGTAGTAGTAATAGTAGTAGTTTTAGTAATAGTAGTAGTAGTAGTTTTAGTAATAGTAGTAGTAGTAGTAGTAGTAGTAGCAGTAGTTTTAGTAATAGTAGTAGTAGTAGTAGTAGTAGTAGTAGCAATAGTAGTAGTAGTAGTAGTAGATCCTTCCTCTCACTCTTCCTCTTCTTTTTCTCCTACTTTTCTTTCCTTCTATTTCTTCTTCTAATCTTCCTCTTCTTTTCCTCCGTGTTCCTTTTTATCCTGAACTTAAGGAAGACGGGAGGAGAGGATAGAAGGAAGGAATAATTAAAAACAGGAAGAGGAAGGGAAGGACTAAACAGGGAAAGAAGAAGGAAGAACAAACAAAAAGGAGAAACAAGAAAAAAGATAAAAGGAGGAAGAGAAAAAAAGGAATCAAAACAAAACAAGAAGGAATTTACGAACAGGAGCAACAAAACAAGCAAAAAAGATTATAAAAGAAAAAGGAAAGGATAAACAGAAAAAAGAATATTCGGAAAAGAAAGAAAACAAACATGAAAAGAACGCGTGACAGAAAAATTAAGAAAATGACAAACAGGAGACGGAAAATTAGAGACAAGAGAAAGAAAACAATAAAAAAGAGGCAGAAGACGAAAGAAGTTAAGGAAAGTAAAAAGATAAAAAAGGAAAATAAGGAAAAACGTGGAAAATGAGACGAGAAATATAAAAAAAAGAAAAATACAAATGTAGAAAAAAAATGTATAAAAAAACGAAAGATGAAAAAAATGAAAATATAATGAAAAAATGAAGAAAAAAACGAGAAAGATGAAAAAATTAAAATATAATGAAAAAATGAAGAAAAAAACGAGAAAGATGAAAAAAAATATAATGAAAAAAATGAAGAAAACGAGAAAGATGAAAAAAATGAAAATAATATAATGAAAAAAATGAAGAAAGAAGAAACAGAAAAGAAAAAAAGGAAAATGAAGAAATAAATAAAAGCAAAAGAGAACCAAAAAGGGAGATACGAACTTGCAAACGAGCGTAGAAAATGGGAAACAACTGGTGCATAGAAAACGAGTTGTGGACCGAAGCTAAGATAAACAAGACCTCAAGGGGGAACTCAAAGAACGGGAAAGAAGAAGAAAGGAGAAAAAAAGGCCTAAGAGGAACACAGAGAAAGGGGAAAGAGATGAGAAGGAAAGAGAAAAAGACTAATAGGAAACACAAGGATGAGGAAAAAAGAGAAAAAGGAGATAGAGAAAAGACAGGGAAAGAGAAGAAAAGGAGGGGGAGGAAAAGAGAAAGGAAGGGGAAGGGGGGAGAGCAACACTACTGCAACAAAGGGAAAAGAGGAGAGGAAAAAGAAGGGAAAAAAAGGGAAGGAGGAAGGAGGGGAGAAAAGAGTGAAGAAGGAGGGAGAAGAAGGAAAAGAGAGGGAGGGAAATATTCAAAGCAACACAAACATCAACAAAAGGAAAAGAGAAGAAGAAAAAGAAGGGAAAAAAAGGGAAGGAGGAGAGGAAGAAATAGAGGGAGGGAAAGGTTCAGAGCAACACATACGTCAACAAAAGGGAAAGAGAAGAAGAAAAAGAAGGGAAAAAAGGGAAGGAGGAAGGAGGGGAGAAGACAGTGAAGAAGAAGGGAGAAGAAGAAAAGGAGGGGAAGAAATAGAGAGAGGGAAAGGTTCAGAGCAACACATACATCAACAACAGGGAAAGAAGAGAAGAAGAAAACGAGTTGGAGAAAAAGAAAGAAAAAAAGGCGAGAGGGGAGGAGGGAGGGAGGGCAACACAAATGCAACCTCCCACAATACACCTGATGAATAATTAATACACTTGTTTGAGACTACCTTACCCTCACCTGGGCTAGCTATTTACCTGTACAGCGTCCGCCAGGTGGTAAACAAAGGGGTGGAGAAGGCAGGTAAGGCACATAGGTAGATGGAAGTATTTTATAGAGGAGAGAGGAAAGGGAGGAAGAAAAGGAAAGGGGAGGAGGAAAGAGGGACGTAGGTAGGAAGGATGGAAGTATTTTATAGAGGAGAGAAGAAAGGGGAGGTAAGGAAAGGGAGGAAGAAGAGAAAAGTGGAAGGAGGAAAGAGGGACGTAGGTAGGAAGAAAGGAAGGAATAAAGACGAAAAAATGTAAAAGGACAAAAATGAAAAAGAAAAGGGAAAAGGAAAAGAGGGGAAAAGGAAAGAGAAGAAAGGGGAAAGAGAGGGAGAGGCAGGTAGAGGTAATGGAGGGAAGACAGAGAGAGAGGAAGGTGAAGGAGGTGGGAAGTGAGGAAAGAGGAAGAAGAGGAGAAAAGCTAAAGTAAGAAGAGACCAGAGAAGAGGAAGAAGATATATTCATTAATCTCCTCCATTAACTCCTCTTCCTCTTCCCTTCTTCTCTTCTTCACTCTTTATTTTCGCACCTTCTTTTCCCTCTTCCTCCTTTCCTCCTCCTCCTCTTCCCTTCTTCCTTCCTTAATTCCTCACTTTCTCCTCATCTCCACTCCTCATAATAACCTTCCCTCATCTCCTCTTCCTCCCCCTCATCATCATCATCATCATCAACACTTGCAGACACCTTTAGCACACCTTAAGGCAGCATCACACACCTGAGATAAAGGGGGGTAGAGGGGGGGCAGGTGTACAGGGAAGAGGAGTCACCTGTCATACAATCCCAGGTTAAGGAGAGGCACAGGTGAGGCGAGAGTGACCTTTGTGCCCAGGTGTGTTAGGGGCGAGAGTTACCTGGCGCGGTGCCCCGGCTTATTAAAGGAGAGGGAGCGATCAGACAGGTGAGTGGAAGGGGCACGCTCACCTGGGTTACCTGCCTTAGCTCACCTGGCTTACCTGTTCCACCTGTACTGTAGCGGTGAGGGAAAGGGACAGTGGATGGAGTGAAAGGGAAAGTAAGGGATGAGATATGTAATTGAGGGGAAGAAAAAGGGGAGGGGAGGAAAATGTAGAAACAGGGTGATAGGAAGGAAAAGGCAGAGGAAGGTAATGGGAGGGGAAAGTGAAAGGGAGAACAAGGTGAATGAAGGGGAATGTGAAACGAAGATGAAGGGAAAGGGAAAGCAAGGTGACAGGGAGGAGAAGATGAAAAGGTGATAGGAAGGAAGAGGTGTGAGAAATAAGTGATGGGGAGAGAAAGGGGAGGACAAAGAAATGGGAAGAGAAAGTGAGAGGGGGAAGTGAAAAGTGAAGGGAAAGTGAATGTGAAGTGTCGGGCAGGGGAAAGAGAGAAGATGAGGGGAAGGAGCAAAGTGATAGAAAGGAAAAGGTGAGAGGAAGAGGAAGGATAAAGCGAAAGGTGAAGGGAAAGTGAATGTAAAGTGACGGGAAGGGGAAAGAGAGAAGATGAGGGGAAGGAGCAAAGTGATAGAAAGGAAAAGGTCAGAGAAGACAAAGGAAAGGTGAGGACGAGAGAAAATGAAGAGAAAGAGAAGATGAGCGAAGATGAAGAGAAAATGAGAGATGAAGATGAGGGGATATAAATGAGAGAAGTTAAGGGGAGGAGGCGGGGTGAGGGGAAAGTGAGGGGAAGGGGCAGGCACGTGGCTCCCCTCACCTGGCATCTCTCACCTGTCTTTACCTGGACTTTAGAAGAGGCGGGTTCGTTTCCTTTCTCTAAGTTCCCAAAACTCTGTACTACCTCTCTTCTCCTTTTCTTTTCTTCTCTTTTCTTCTCTTCTCTTCTCCTTTCTTTTCTTTTCTTTCCTTTCCTTTCCTTTTCTTCCTCCCTCTCTTCTCTTCTCTTCTCTTAATTATTTGCCATTTCGATCATTTCTTTCTTCATTTATTTCACCTCGTTCTAGTTATTTTTCGCCAACCTTCTCTTCCTTCTTCCTCTTCTTCCTCCTCCTCTTCCTCTAACCCAGTGACACACATACACACAAACAAACACACACACACACACACACACACACACACACACACACACACACACACACACACACACACACACACACACACACATGTAATCCTTTATCCTTTTCGCCTCTCAACTTCACAACTAAAAAAAAAAGGAATAAAAAAAGAAGAAAAATAATACAACAGATATATTAGTAGAAACGGGGGTAAAAAAAAAAACATATAGTAGTGGTAATGTTTTTTTTTGTTGTTGTTTGTTTGTTTGTTTGTTTGCCCTTGAGCTGCCTACTCTCATGTATAAAAAAAAAGCCAAGAAAGAAAGAAAAAAAAAATAAATAAACAACTCCATAAGAATAAAAATAAAATATGATCAATGAAAACGAAAAAAAAGGAAGAAAAAACGAAGAAAAAACGATATACGAAAAATAACTTGCCATAGAAAAAAAAAAAAAATAACCAAACAAAGAGAAAAAAAAAAACAGGTGTGGACGGGGAAAAAAACTTGACATTGAAATAAAAAAAGAAGAAAAGACATTACCAATAAAATGCAAAGAAGAAAAGAGAAGAAAATCAAACGAAAAACGAAACAAAAACGGCGTAGAAATAAAATAAGAAACGAAATTAATAAATCAAATCAAAACAAGTAGTAAAAAATAAAAGTGTGAAATGCAGGTAAGCCGTCACCCCGCGCATACCTGCCCACACCTGTGCCACACCTGCCTTAAGGAGACAATCACGGCGCAGGTGTACGAGAGCCATTACACGGATTATAATTATACCGAGAGACTTGCAATAAAGGAAGTGGTGGTGGTGGTGGCGGTGGCGGTGGTGGTGGTGGAGTTCTTGAGGAAGGGATGGAGGAGAAAGAGTTGGAGAGAAAAGGAAGAAGAAAAAGAAAAAAATATGCCAGGTGAAAAGACTGGAGGAGGAAGAAAGGAGAGGGAAAAGAAAGGGTCATGAGAAAGGTGAAAGGGGAGGAGGAGGAAGAATGAAGGATAGAGAGAGGGAAAGAAAAGAAAAAGGCATGAAGGAAGAGGTGCAAGAAAGGGAGGAGAGGGAGGGAAAGAAAAAAAAGCCATGAAGGAAGAGGTAAAAGGAAGGATGGAGAGGGAGGGAAAGGAAAGAAAACGGCATGAGTGAAGATGTTAAAGGAAAGGAGGGGGAAGGAAGGAAGGAGAGGAGGGGAAAGAGAAGAAAAGGCATGAGAGAAAAGATGGAAGGAAAGAAGGAGGAAAAAGGAAGGAAGGGAGTTGGGGAAAGATAAAAAGAACATGAGAGAAGAAATAAGGAGGAAAAATTGAGATAACAGAAGAAAAAGATGAACCAGAAAGGCAAAAAAGAAGAAAGAAAAGAGGAAGAAAGAAAATAAGAAAAAGAGGGAAAACAAGACATTAAAAAAAACGATTAAAAGAAGAAATAAAAACCGAAAGAGAAAAGGAAAACGAGGAAATGAAAATGAGAGGAAAGATAGGGACAGGAGGAGGAGGAGGAGGAGGAGAGAAAGGGAGAAAAGAGGAAGAAAGAAAAATAAGAAAAAGAGGGAAAACAAGACATTAAAAAAACGATAAAAAGAAATAAAAACCGAAAGAGAAAAGGAAAACGAGGAAATCATAACAAGAGAGGAGGAGGAGGAGGAGGAGGAGTGGATTAAGCCGTAATCCCAAGAAGTGGAAGAAAGGTCAAGAGTTGCATAATAAAGGTACACGATTAGAACAAAAAGGTCTGCAGTGATGTGAAGATGAGCCGATGAATGTATGAATGAAAGTGATGAGTGAATGGATACGATGATGAATGAGTGACTGACTGACTGAATGAATGAATGAAGAACTGATGGTATGAATGGATAAACAGGATGGAAAGATGGCTAGACTGACTTACTGACTGACTGACTAATTGACTGACTGACTCCTCCATAATTACAACAACTCCTAATTATATAAAGAAAGAAAGGAAGAAGGAGGGGGAGGGGGGAATGGAGGAAAGTAGAGAAAAAAGAAGGAAGTAAGGGGGAACAAGAAGGGAGATGGGACTAAAGAAGTGAACGAAAGGGAAGGAAGAGAGAAGCAGAGGAGAAAAGGAGGGAAGAGGGAAGGGAAGAAAGGAAAGAAAGACCGACAGAAAGAGAAAAGCAAGGAAGGAGGGAGGGAAAAGGAAGAAGGGTAAATAAGAGAAAGAAAGAAAGCAAGCAAGGAAGTAAGAAGGGAAAGAAGAAAGAGAAACAAAAAAGAAAGAAAAAAGAGTAAAGAAAGATGGAAAATGAAAGGAAAACAGGAAAATAAGAGAAAGAGAGCAAAGAAGGGAAAGAAGAAAGGAAGAAAGGGAAACAAAAAGGAAAGGAGAAAGAAAAAAGAGTAAAGAAAGATGGAAAAAGAAAGGAAAAAAGGAAAAGAGACAAATAACTCAACACAAAGCAACAACACACAACATGACGAGCAGGAAAACTGATAGGGCAGGCAGAGGTAGCGATGCCTTACCTGGCCCATTAGCGGACTCATTAGCAACGGGACAGGTGACTAATGGGGAAAGGCGGGAGAGGAGCACCCTAACAAGTAACGGAATACCTGTGGTGAAGCGTGACGGGGGAAGGAGAGGAGAAAAGAGGAGAAAGACAGGGAAAGGGAATGGAGGATAGGAAATTGTGAGGGGAAAGAATAAAACGAATAGAAAAGAGAAGAGAAGAGGAAAGGAGGAGAGCTGATAGAAGGAAGATAAGGAGAGGAAGAGATAATTTCGTCGGAGAAGAGGATAGGAAAGGAAGAAAGGAAGGGAAGAGAGGACAGGAGATTGCAAAAGTGAGGAAATAATGAAAGGAATGGGAGAGGAGGAAAAAGAGGGAAAGAAAAGAGGAAAAAAGGGGAGAAAATGTTAAATGAAAAAGAACTTGACAGGGAGAAGAAAAGAAAAGGAAAAAAGACATGAGGAGGGGAGAGAGGAGAGGAAAATGTTCGTGAAAAGGGAGGAGAAAGAATAAAAACGAATGGAAAAGAGAAGAAAAGGAAAGGAAAAGAAAGATAAGGAGGAGAGGGCAAAGGAAGAAGGTATGAAAGGAACAGAACAGGAGAGGAGAGGAAGGAAGAGAGAGAGGGAAGAGTGAAAGGAAAATGGTGAGCAGAGATAATAAATAGGATGGGAAATGGAGAGGAAAGAAAGAGAGCTTTATGTGTCTCTGTGGAAATAAGGAAAGAAAGCCTCTCTCTCTCTCTCTCTTGTGTGTGTGAGAGAGAGAGAGAGAGAGAGAGAGAGAGAGAGAGAGAGAGAGAGAGAGAGAGAGAGAGCGTAGTTTCCCTTGTATTTACTAGTAGAGAAAACTTTAGAGTATAACAAAGAAAATAAGTTTGCAGGACAAGCTAAACTATTTTTAATACACACGAACTTTACTATTTATCATTTTAATGTGATGTGAACTCTTGCAGGAAGGAGAGAAGGGGGGAGGGGGAGCTAGAGTAGAGATTCATGTAGAAAATAATGAAAGAAAAGAAGAGAATGCCAATGAATATGAGTTTGGTGATCTGATTCTTGTCATCATTATCAAGACATATTCTTATTTATGAACATGACCTAAGTGTGTGAATCTAACCACAAAGGAGAGTGAAAAGACATCAAATCGCACATAACTCTCCCACAAAAGAAAGTAAAAAGACATCAAATCGTACATAACTCTCTCCCACAAATGAGAGTAAAAAGACATCAAATCGTACATAACCTCTCTCTCTCTCTCTCTCTCTCGTTTTCCATACAAGTACAATCTGGCTGTTCCTCCTGACGTCACGGCCACCAAGCATTGACTAACGTTTCCTGGGAGCGGCGACAAGAGCATGGCAGTGACGAAGTTTGGTTTGATGTGTACGTGTGTGTTGGTTGACCTTGATGAGATTACGGGAACTGAGAGAAAGTTTTCCTATTTTGATGGAACGGATATGACTCCTCTTCCTCCTCCTCCTCCTCCTCCTTCTTTTACTATTACTGTTAAAAATATAAGTGATATATCAATAATAGTCGTTGTAGTAGTAGTAGTAGAAGTAAAAGTATAGCAACTAAAATTACATCAAAACAACAAAAACTACGTCTACTATTATTGCTACTACTATTGCACTACTAACAATGATAGTAATGTCCCCTTCTGAAATAAAATAATGAACAAGATGATGGAAATACAAACATAAAAGGGACAGACAAACGAGAGAAAGGAAAAGAAAAAAAAGTAAGAAAGTAAGAAAAAAAAAGGAAAAAAGTAACAAGTAAGCGGGAAGCGAGGAGGAGAGGGGTACTTTGATAGTTAAGAAGTTGTGTGAGGCCTAGGGTTATATAAATACAGGCCTATGGGATTATACAGTTGCCCCCGTGTGTGTGTGTGTGTGTGTGTGTGTGTGTGTGTGTGTGTGTGTTGAGGGGGGGGGGGGGGGTATATGAGTTTGTTGTTACTTATGTGAGTTTGAGGTTCGATGAGCTTGTTGTTGTTATTAGCTTTGTCCGATGGCAGTTCAATGGGAATGTTGTTGTTGCTGTTGTTCTTGTCGTTATGTATAATGGTAGTCACTGACCCTTCCCGGAGCTAGAGGTCACTGTCCCGTGCATCACTCTGGAATGTTCACCAAGTTGTTTTCTTTCTTTCGTTCTCTTCTTTCCCCTTCTTTGTCTTCTTTCCTTCTTTCATTCTCTCCTTGCTTTCCTTCCCTCCCTTCTTTCTTTCTTCCTTGCTTCTCCCTTTCTTTCTTTCTCTTATTTCCCCTTCTTTCTTCCTTTTTTACCTTCTTTCATTCTCTCCCTGCTTTCCTTCCCTCCCTCCTTCCTTTCTTCCTTGCTTCTCCCTTTCTTTCTTTCTCTTATTTCCCCTTCTTTCTTCCTTTTTTACCTTCTTTCATTCTCTCCCTGCTTTCCTTCCCTCCCTCCTTCCTTTCTTCCTTGCTTCTCCCTCTCTGTTTTCCTTTTATTGTGTATTCCATTTCGTTATCGATTTTCTTGATTTCTGTCTTTACTTATTTTACTTATTTTATTTTATTTAGTTCACGTATTTATTTCTTATGCCTTTGTGTTGCGCTCCTCTACAACCGTTACCCGTTTTATTATTATTTTTATTACTTTCTCTTTCACTAATGCGTCTTGGTTAGGTTTCTTTTCTAATTATATAACGAGAGAGGCAGACAGACAGACAGACACAGACGGACAAGAAAAATATAAAAAATCTACCACCAACAACTCTAACACTACTACCCAACCACCACCACCACCACCACCTTACATAAACTTAACCACAACCATTCCCAACACCACCATCACCACCACCACCACCTTACATAACCACTTAACCACACAACAACCATGCCCAACCACCACCATCACCTTACATAAACACTTAACCACACAACAACCATGCCCAACCACCACCACCACCTTACATAAACACTTAACCACCTAACAACCATTCCCAACTACCACCACCACCTTACATAACCACTTAACGACCCAACCACCACTCCCACCACCACCACCACCTTACATAACCACTTAACGACCCAACCACCCATTCCTAACCCCCACCACCACCTTACATAACCACTTAACCACCCAACACCCATTCCCAACACCACCACCACCATCACCACCACCTCCTCCTCACCATCAGCACCTTCAATAACCACTTAACCACCCAGCAATCATATCACAATCACCACCACCATCACCACCACCTCCTCCTAACCATCAGCACCTTCAATAACCACTTAACCACCCAGCAATCATACCACAATCACCACCACCATCACCACCACCTCCTTCTAACCATCAGCACCTTCAATAACCACTTAACCACCCAGCAATCATACCCACAATCACCACCACCACCATCACCACCACCAACTTACATATTACAGTCACTTAACCACCCAACCACCCATTCCCACCACCACCACCACTTTACATCTCAATCACCCAATAATCCATTTCCACCACCACCAACACCACCACCACCCAGCAACCATTCCCAACCACCACCACCACGCATCGCCCAACTCCCCTAACGACCCACCACCACCAGGATGAGTGCCGTGTTAACCCACAATGGTTGATTTCCTTTTATTGATGTTGTTGGTGGTGGTGGTTGAGGGTGACTCGCCTATACTGAGTGACCCACGATTGCCTTCCTTTGTTATCTGAAGCGCACGTGAAGGAGAAGAATAAATAGAAAAAGATAATGACGCAGATGATAGGAAGGATGATGATGATGATGATGATAATGATGATGGCAGAAAAGATTAAAAAAAGTATCAAGAATGTGAAGCAAAAGACAAAATAAGAAGAGAAACAACGTAGATACTGATGCTGATGGTAAGATAAAAAATAAGGAAAGGTAAAGGAAAAGAATGAATAGAAAAGTAAAATTATGTAAATAGAAGATAGTAATAATGATGATGATGATGATGATGATGGAAGAAGGAACAGAAATAAAATATAAGAAAAGAAAAGGTTTAAGAAAATAGAAGTTGAGGATATGAATAAGAAATGAGTTAATTGATATGCAAGAAGAATAGCTTGTTAGAGAGAGAGAGAGAGAGAGAGAGAGAGAGAGAGAATAATGAGGAACAAAGAAAAACAAATAACGGATGGGAAAGAACGTAAATTAAAGATAGAACACTAAACAAACTAAAAGAAAGAAAGAAAAAGCAAGTAAGAAAGCGGGAGATAAAAGGAAACACAAAGAGAAAGTAAATTAAAGGATGAGAATGATAAAGGAAAACAAAAGAAACGAGAGAAAAAACAAGAAAAAATAGACAGAAAAGAACAAAGAGAAAAATAACAAAAAAATAGAAAATAGGTGACAACAACAACAACAACAACAACAACAGCCATCCCTTAGAACACGTGGAGGAAATTATGAAGTAGGATAATAAAAAAGAAATAATACAAGACTTTCGTGGAAGAGACAAATTACACCGATCGACCGTGTGTGTGTGTGTGTGTGTGTGTGTGTGTGAGGGGTGTTCAATGCTTTCCCATCCATTAGTAGTGTGGGAATGTGTGTGTGTGTGTGTGTGTGTGTGTGTGTGTGTGTGTGTGTGTGTGTGTGTACTTTTCAACACTCACACCAACTTGTAAGAAGCCAACGCCCATGGAGACCAAACACACACGCACACACACACACACACACACACACACGCGCGCGCGCGCACACACACACACACACACACACACACACACACACACACACACACCTTATAACATCACAACCCAACACAAAAAGAACAACAACTACAATAATACAACACAACCTCATCCCCCATCCCCATCTCTCCCCTTCTCTTCCCTTCACCCTAAAATAAATAAACAAATAAAGCAGAAAATTAAATGACCTTGAAATACTCTCCGTAAACAGCAATAACAACAACAACAAGACCACAAGAGTAACCACCCCGCATGCGCTTAAAGGTTAACTTCGTGTGTAACTATTATTATATTCTCCCCTTCCCTTTCTCCCCCTTCCCCTATTTGTTCTCCCCAGTTCTCCCTTTTCCCTTATTCCTTGTTTCTTCCCTTTTTTCCTTCCAATGTTTCTCTGTTTTCTTCCCTCCTTGTCTTCATTATTTTTTTTGTTTCCCTTTTTTTTCATTCTCTTTCTTCCCTTAATTCGTCTTTTCTCTCTTTTTTCTTTATTCCTTTCTTTCTTTCTCCCTTTCTACTCTCCTCTCCTTCCTCTATTTCTCATTTCTCTTCCCTTTCTCTATTCTTTTATTTCTCTCTCTTCTTTGCTTTTCATTCCCTCCCCTTCTCCTCTTCCTTTTTCTTCCTTATTGTTATTCCTATTATATTCCTCCTCTTCCCCTATATCTCTTTTCTCTTCTTTTCTCCTCTTTCTTATCTTTTTCTTTCATTTCCACTCTCTCTTCCCCCTTTCCCTATTCTTCTCTTTTCTTCCTTTATATCTCTCATTTCGCTCTTCCTTTCTCTCCATTCCTTACTTCGTCCTCCCTCACCCTCTCCTCTTCCTCCTCCAATTTCCTACTCCTCTTCCCTATTCTCTCCACTTCCCTTTCATTATCTTCTATTCTTACTTCCTTGTACCTTATTCTCCTCCCCTTCCTTCTCATTCTCTCACCCCTTCATCCCTCCACCGCTTCTCCCCCACCCTTCTCTTCTCCTCCCTCCATTATTGCTCTTTCTCACATTCCTCCCCTCCCCTTCCTCTCTCTACTCCCCTCCCCTTCCTCCTCTTCCCCCTTACCTTATCTTATCCCTCCTCTTCCTCCTCTTCCCCTGTCTCCCCTTACTCCTCTCCCCCTCCTTTATATTCCTCTTCTTCCCTCCTTTCCCTATCACACCGTTCCTCCTCTCCCCTTCCCTCTTCCCTCTTCTTCTCTCCCCCTCTTTCCCCCTTCCTATATATTACCCCTCCTCCTTTTCTCTCCCTCTTCCTCCTCCTCCCCCTCTACCCTTCCCCTCTTCCCTCCCTTCTCCTCATGCAGTGCCTCCCTCCCTTATCCTTCCCCCCTACAACAATACCCCTCCTCCTCCTCCTCCGTGGCCGGCTCGTGGAGGGCTCGCACCGGCTCCAGGCTCCTCACTCTCCGCCCGGCCGTCCACCTGGCAAGTCCTCCGCTCACCTGCTCCTCGCGTTACCTGTCCAGCCATGGCGGGTCCGAAGGTGTCGCCCGCCCCCGCTGCCCTCCTCTTCACCCTGTTCCTGGCGGCCCCGGTGTTCATTAGGGGGTGAGTACATAAGGGTTTGTGTGTGTGTGTGTGTGTGTGTGACGGTGGTTGTTGGTTTCATTATTTCGCACTTTAGTTTTTTTGTCGTAATGTGTCTTCTTAGGTTTAGTGTTTTCTTAGTTTTTTTTTCAGATTAGCGTAGTTTTTTTTTTGTGATTTCCCGGATCCTGTTTTTTTCCAATTTTTTACCTCGGTAGGACTGTTTCGGTTAATTGGTCATTGTCACCGCTCAACTCGTTTCTTTATAATCTAACAGTCACAATGGCACAGTCTCTATCCTGCTTCCTTTTTTTCACTATACAAGGATTCTTTTTATCAACTAATTTACCACGTCTATTAATGTATCTCCATCGCTTTGTCTTTTATTTTTTGCTTTAATCGCCAAGTATGCAAACAGTTCTCCATTGCTTTGTCTTTTATTTTTCGCTTTAATCGCTAAGTATGCAAACAGTTCCCCTTAAATCCCCACCTTAAATCCCCACATTCGTTTCTAAGTCGCCATTTACTCATTGTTACACTGTATAGTCCCAAAGACCTTCCATCTCCTTAATATGGATTACCTATCGGATAATTGGCGCTCGTACCTGTGCGGCCTCGAGGCGTGTACCTGGCCATACCTTTACCTGTGCGTGCGTCCAGGTGGGCTGCAGGTAACGAGGGGAGGTTGAAAAAAGTAGGTGAAGGGAGAAAAGGTAGAAATAAGAAGGAAAGGAAAAAGGGAGCTAGGGAAGATAAAAGTAGGATGTAGAGGGATGGCAGTGGAGGAAGAGGGAAAAGGAGGAAGCATGGAAAAGACAGTAGGAGGAAAGAGTAGAAAGGTAGAAAGGCGAAAAGAGAAAGGGAAAAGAAGAGGGAGGGAGCGAAGGTAAGACTTAATAAGATAAAATGAATGAAAGGCAAAAATGAAGACCGAGGAAGCCTGAAGGAAAGACTATTAAAAGCAAGGAATGTGAAGGGAGTGAATCTGGAATGGAGGTACTGAAGAAGGGAAGGGAAAAAAAAAGGGTAGAATGGAGGAGAAAGAAGGTTGAGAGGATAAGAGAACACATGAAAAGGTAGACGATCCAGATTAAAATGACGTTGTATTGCAATAAATTGATTCGGGGCTTCATATTCGGGGCTTCATATTCGGGGCTTCATATTCGGGGCTTCATATTCGGGGCTTCATATTCGGGGCTTCATATTCGGGGCTTCATTTTCGGGGCTTCATTTTCGGTGCCTCTGTTTAGTTCAGTGCTTCATTTTCGTGCTTCATAACGTAGTGTCATATCTCTTCCTCATCGATCACTTTCACTCCTACTCTCAGGGTCATGGTTTTGAATATTGAGACGACGACAAACCCAAAAGGAACTAAAAAAGAGCACACAAAACCTTTAATAATAGCACAACCCATTAACGGAGTGAAGTGTCTGCTCCGCCGCGTCTTTCGAAACGGCGGACGTCATTTTTACGGTTCGAATCCCGGCCCGGCTTGGTCATGTCTTTATTTTTGTCTGCGGTGAATCTTAAGAAAGTGAATGTGAGTGTTGCGGAATAGCTTATCTTGGTGTTGCAGCGAAGAAGAGGAAGAGAGGAAATAGGAGGAAGAGAAGGAAGAACGGGTGTGCTGCAGTGGAGGAAAAAGAGGAGGAGGAAGAAACTGTTGCAGTGGAGGAAGAAGAGAAAAAGGGAAAGGTGTGTTGCAGAAGAGAAAGAAAAGTAGGAAGAGGAATAAGGAGTAAGAAGAGAATGAGGAGAGGTTGTGGCAGTAGAGGAGAAACAGATGTGTGGAAAAAAGGAAGGAAGGAAGAAGAGCTAGTGATGGGAGGGAGAAGGAAGAAGTGTTGCAAGGGTAATGGATATATAGTGACGAAGTAGTTTCTGAATAATTAATCTTTATATTGCAGGGGTGAAGGAGATGGTATATAGGAAAAGGGGGGAGGAAGGATCGGTGTGTTGCAGGCTTTGTGTTGCGTCAGTACGGTTACGGGAGAGTTATTAACCTAAAGGTGTGTTGCGATAGGTGAGAAGTGTACAGGTAGATGGAGGTGGTGGGAATTTTTTCGTCACCCATGCTATTAAACCAGACAATCTTCACACACACACACACACACACACACACACACACACACACACACACACACACACACACACACGGCGACCTTCCTTACGCAACTCTTACCAAAAAAAAAACAAGAAAACAAACTAATCCCAGCGTATACGGACCGAGCAGAAGCAGTGGAAGCATGGCGTATATTTTTAGCGTACGTCAATCAATACGTTTTTATCTTTCTCTCCTTGCATGTTACCCCATATAAAATTCTCCTGCTTTATCTTTTTTACTTTTTCCAGTCCGTTTACTCGTCCACGCATATATCGACGCGATGATTGGCGGATACACGCAGACTGAGGGCCACTGACCCATATCACCTGCGCGGATCATTACAGAGGGGGGGGAGGAGGGCAGGTAAATGATGGGAGGGGTAGATAAGGTGGTGGTGAGAGAGAGGAGGGAGTAGAGAGGGATTGGTGAGTAATGATTAGGGGAGTGTTGGAGGAGTGGGAGATTGGGTGATGGAAGAGGAAGGGAGACAGGTGAAGTAAGAAGGGAGACAGGTAGGAGGAACAGGTGAGAAGAGGAAGGAGGTAAAAGTAGGGGAATGTAAGATGGGTGAGGATGAGAAGGGAAGGAGGGGAGGGGTGAGAATGAGAAGGGAAGGAGGGGGAGAGGGTGTGCGTGTGTGTGTGTCTGTCTGTGCGTGCTTGCGTGCGAAGAAAGGACTGAAGTGGCTTAAGGACGTGAACTCTTTTTGGGACAATCGATAAGGTGTGTGTGTGTGTGTGTGTGTGTGTGTGTGTGTGACAGTACTCCCACTCCCTTCCGGAAATCAGTCTCCAAAAAACGTCGAACTCTCTGTCTCTCTCTCTCTCTCTCTCTCTCTCTCTCTCTCTCTCTGTCTCTCTCTCTCACTGCGTAGTACTATTGCGTGTTCAATGTTCATTTACTTTATTATTCACCCTTTCCCTCCTCCTCTCTCCCCCCTTGTCCTGTTCCTCTCCCCTCCATTGTTCACCTTCCCATCTCCTCTTTCCCTCTCTTGCCCCCGTTCTTTTTCTTTGTCCTGTCCTTCCTTTTTTTTGTCCTTCAAACTTTCTATTTCCTACACCAATCATGTATTTTTTTGCACGCACACACACGCACGCACACACCACCTCTCTCACCACCTCCCACGCTTAGTAACCACAACCTTACAAGACCACTAACAACACCACCATATCCAAGACCACATCTCACGCCTTTCCACCGCACATGAACTTGACAGAGCAAAAAACTCTTAGTATTGCCAAGTGCCGTTCAGGACCAAAAGACGAGACTAGCAACAGGAAGTATGGGACATCGAGTAGCGAAAATAGGGAGTAGGAAACTGGTGCGGAAAAGAACAAAACAGGATTGGATAACGAGAGGAGAAGTAGTAAAGAAACAAGGATGAGGGTGCAGTAGGTGATAATATCGAGTTAGAGAGAACCTACGAAAAAAATATACGAAATGGTGGAAGTAGAAGTAAAGGAAATTGGTGAAGAAAAGAGGTGGGAGAAGGGATAAAATTTTGAGGAGCAGAGAAGACTGAAAGGATGAGGGAAAAGAGGAAAAGGGAACGAAAAGGAGTACAAAGGAAAAGCAAACTGCAACTGACCTCTTGATCCTAACTAGGCTATTTGTTGTTGCTACCATCTACTCTAATCTAAGAGTCAGACACAGGACAGCAAAGGCGAAGGAGGAGGAATATGAGGGAAAGAGGACGAAAAGGAAGAGGAATAAGAGGGAAAGGGGATTAAAAGGAATAGAAATAAGGGGAAGAGGACGAGAAGAAAGAGAGGAAGAGGAGGAGGAGTTAGATGAGAGAAAATGGATCAGCTGGGATAGAAGGGAGAGAGGAATTGTAAAGAAAGAGGTGAAAGAGAATAGGGATAAAGAATGCAAACAAGGAGATGAAACGTAGGGGGATGAAAGTAATAGAGGAAAAGAAAAAAAAGAGAAAAGAGGACACAAGAGAAAGGACAGAAACGGTTAAATAAGAGAAGCGAGAAATCGAGGAAAATTATCATATACATGGAAGAGGAGAAAAGAAAGGAGGAGGAGGAAGAGAAGATTGCATAACCCGTCTGTATGAAGCTCGGAGGAGGACTAGGGGTGATGATGGAGGAGGAGAAAGAGGAGAAAAGAAAGGAGGAGGAGGAAGAGAAGATTGCATAACCCGTCTGTATGAAGCTCGGAGGAGGACTAAGGGGTGATGGTGGAGGAGGAAGAGACGACTAGTAGAGGGGGTAAAGGTGATGGTGGTGGTGCCGGCGCCTGGAAACCTGCATGCATCGTGAACCTGTTTGTGATCGACCCTCCGGCGACACAGGAGGAGGAGGAGTACCGAGATGTAATCATAAGCTAGGAGAGTAAGGAGAAGATGGATGGGAGTGGAAGAGGGAGGAATGGAAGGGAAGGGAGAAAATATGGATGTAGTGTCGTGGAAGGAAGGGAAGGATTAAGGAAAGGATTAAGGTGAGGTGGACAGGTGTTTGGACGGGTAGACACGTGGGTGGACAGGTGAAAGTTCGAGAAGGTGAAGAGAAAGTGGCCAAAAAGGTGAAAGTAAGTGGAGGAAGATAGAAAATGTGAGGAATCGGAGTAAATAGAAAGATAGAGAAGTGATAAAGAATATATGCAAGGTAAGAAGAGGAGAGAGAAGGAAGAAAGAGAATGGAGAAAAGATAAGAAGGATAAGAGTAAACAAGCTGAGACGACATTAGGAGAGAGGAAGAGGAAGGGAGGAACGAAGAGGTAGAATCTTGAGTAAATAGAGAGATGAGAAAGGTAGAGATAAGGAGGAAAGGGGAGGAATAAGCTGAATGAGGAAATGGAGAGAAAAAGGACATGGAAAGAAAAGGAAGATGAGGAAAAGACTGAAAGGATAAAAGACGAGGATGTAGATAAAGATGAGGGGGAAGAAGAGGGAGTTAAGGAAGCAAGGATGATGCATAGAAGATAAAGGAAATGGGAGAAGAGGAAGAATCAATTTGAATGAGAAGCGGAGAGTTAAATTCATGAAAGAGGGAGAACAGAAAGAGGAGTTAGGAAGAAAAGAGAAAAAGTGAATGATAAATGAGAGAAAAAGGAAGGAAGAGTTTGAATGAGAAGTAGATAAAATTTATGAATGGAGAAAAAGAAAAAAAAGGTCCTGAGCACTAGACAGAAACCAGAGGAACAAGACTACGAATACTACGAATGTTCGAGTTAATTCATAGAGAAAAAAAAGTAGGAAAGAACGAGAAGAAAAAAAAAGTAGGAAAGAGCAAGAGGTCATGAGTCTTGGAGTGGAGGAGGAGGGGGATTTTCGTGAAAGGTTGGAGGTCATCTTAGACATGCTTGGGGCAGGTATATGCAGGTGTGTGGTTGTTGCTAGTTGCTTCTCCCTTCACCTGCCTTTCCCTTTTTACAGTTACTTATATTATCTTGCTTGCTTAACTTTCCCTTTCCTTCGTAAACCTCATCTTCACTTCAAAACCCTTCCCTTCCTTTCCCACCACAATACAAATTTTTCCTTCCCTTCATATCTTTCCCTTCCCTTTAGAATCCCTCACTTTCCTTCATAACCATTATTTTCCCTTCCCTTCACTTCCCTTTCCTTCATAAACCTTCATTTTTCTTTCCTTCGTTTCTCCTCTGTTCCAATCATTTCCCTTCCCTTCCCTTCTTTTCTTCCCTTCCTTCCCATTCCATATTTTATTCCCTTCACGTTCTTTTCTCTAACCCTTCCTTTTCCTTCCCTTTCCTTCTTTTCTCTTCCCTTCCGTCCCATTCCATACTTTATTCCCTTTCTTCACGTTCCCTTCTCTAACCCTTCCTTTTCCTTCCCTTCCCTTTCACAACTTTTTTTCTTCCCTTGTCCTCTCTAGCTCTCCATCCCTCTCCATTCCCTTACCTTACCTGTCCCAAAAGGTGTCAAATCTGTTACATCGGTCAGTATCTGTTGGGGTTTGTCCTTATATTTTTTTCTCATCTTTTTTGCTCATCATTCATCTCGTCCTTGGAGGTGAATCACGCGTCTCGGGTGTATTTGGTCCACGTGTCTTGCCTGTTTTTGCTCACCTGATACCTGTTCGCCCATCGCCACCCCCCTTTCCCCCACCCTTCTCCCCCATCTCACCCGCCGGCACCTTCATTTTCCCCGTCCGTGTTTTCCTGGCTATTCAATTTTGTTCTTTTCGTCGGTGTACAGGTGTTATTTGTCGTGTTCTCCTCATCCTCCTTCTCCTTCAATTATTTTCCTTCTGTCATTGTCTCCTTTCCTGCTAATTATTTTTCCTGCTCCATTCTTACTTTCATCATTTTCTTTGTGTATTGATTATTGTTTCTTTCTCTGGGCGTTTACCTCTATTTTATTCATTTCTCATTTCTTATTTCTTTGGCCATTTTTCTTCTGCTTATTGTTGTACACGTGTTATCTTTCTCTGGCCATTTTTCTTTTTTTTCATTCATTTCCTATTTCTTTTTCTTTGACCATTTTTCTTCTACTTATTGTTCTACACGTTCTCTTCCTCATGTTTTTTTCTACATTTTATTTTTTTTCTTATCTGGCCATTTTTTTCTATTTTCCCTCTCCTTTCTCCCCTTCCATGTCCCCTTTTCCTCTCCTTCCCAGTATCCTTGCATTTTTTCCTTCCCCTTTTCCATTTTCCTTTCCTGCCCCTTCCAAAATCTCTTACTTCCCATCCCTGTCTCCTTTCCTCTACTACCCTTTCATCTTTCATCTTTTCCTTTCCTCTCTCCCACAACCTCTGCTGCCCTTCCCTTTCCTCCCCTCCCCCGTCTCCCTTTCCTCCCCTCCCCTTCCTCGGGCGGTCAGGTGTTTTACAAAGCCACAAACAGGTAGGATAATTAACAGACAGGTAAGGCAATTAAGGTAATGACGCAACATCCTCCTCGTCCTCTATGCACGCTATTGTTTGCAGGTAAAGCCCTAGACGTGACCTTGTTTGCACGTGGGAAAGGGAACTGGGAGGAAAAAATATATACACAATGACGATGGAAGCAGGAAAGGGAGTAGGGATATTAAAGGAAAGGGAAGGATGAAAAGGAAGAGTTAAAATCGAAAGGGAAATGTAACGGAGAAAGGAAATGATGAAAAGGAAGAGTAAAATTGAAGGGACAAATGAATGTTAGTGAAAGAAGGAAGTAGGGATATTAAGGGAAATGGAATGATGAAAGGAAGAAACTAGAAAGGGAGAATATACAAAAAAAAACACTGAAGTAGGAAAGAATATAGGAGTGTAAAGGGAAAGGGAATGATAGAAAAGTAAACAAATGGAAAAGAAATGGGGAAATGAGAGAAGGGAAAATAGGAATGGAAGAGGGTAGGGTATGGTGGTTTAAGTAAGAAAATACAAAAGAAAAGGGAAATTAGAGAAATTAGAGAGGCCATAAGAAAATGAAAAGAGGGGAAGAGGAAAATGAAAAGAGGGAAAGTGGAAGAATAGGAAATAGGTTATGGGGATGGGATGGGTAAAAGGAAGGGGGAGAGAATGAGGGAGGGAGGGAGAGAATGAGGGAGGAAGAAGGTAAACAAGACTACCCAATCGAATCAATAATGCCATGACTGCACCACACATTTTCTCTCTCTCTCTCTCTCTCTCTCTCTCTCTCTCTCTCTCTCTCTCTCTCTCTCTCCTTTTTCTTCCTTTTTTTTCTTTTTTTTTCTTTTCTCAAGTCTTGGTTTCCTCCTTTAAATTCAAGGTCAGTTAGTTGCCACCCACCCACTCACTCTCCCCCCCTCACCCATCTACACCCCCCTCACCCATCTACACCCACTCCCCCCCCCCCCCACCTCCATACACCCATATACACCTATCTCACACCCACTTGTATCCTGTCCTTTCCTTATCTTCTACCCTCCCACAAACGTCCTTTCCTATCATTCCTTATCCTTTTACAGCCATTTACATCCACCTACATCCTTTCCCATCCACTAGCCCTTTCCTATCCACTAACCCTCTTCCCCATCCACATCCTCTACATTCCCATCCACTACATAACTCCCCTTCCATCAAACACTCACTCTATTTCCCTATTCTCCCCTTCACTCATACTCCACCTCTTCCTCCTCCCCAGCCACCCATCCCTTCCCTTCCCCTCTTCGCCCCCTTATCACACACACTATTATTTACTCTCCTCTTACGCCCAGCCTCTCCTCCTCCTCCTCTCCCCTAAAATAAACAGCAGCTATTGGACGCTAATATGGCTGTGTGTGTGTGTGTGTGTGTGTCTGTGTGTGTGTGTCTGTGTGTGTGTGTCTGTGTGTGTGTGTCTGTGTGTGTGTGTGTGTGTGTGTGTTACGTAAGGCGGTACATGGCTCACACTTTTTAATACCATGTTTCTCAAGGCTCTTAAAGTAGTGACCGATGGCGTACACACACACACACACACACACACACACACACACACACACACACACACACTGGAGACATAAGCGATAAGTCAAACAAAAGAACACAAAACAAAAAATATATAAACATACAAATTTGCTCCATCCAGTATTCCACCTCTCCACCTCCCTCCCTTCCCATCTTCCATCCACTCGTTCTCATTCCATTTTTTCTCGGTATCTAATCTTCCCTCCTCAGTCTCCCCTTCTCTCCACTTCCCCATTCCACTTCCCTCTACACCATCCAATATTCCCTCACTCACCCTTTCTTTGTCACCCATTCTTCTGTCTTTTCACCCATTCTCACCCCCATCACCCCCCCATCCATCTCTTCACCCACTCCCCCAGCACTATATTAAAGTAACTCACCCACTATCTTCCACCCACTAACCGCCATCTAATCCTGTCTTTTTTCACCTCCACCCACCTGCCCACCCATTAACAGGTAGTGGCTTAAATTTATGTGCTACCTTAACTTACCTTTTTACCTTGGCCTTGAATATTAATGACCTCCTCGTCCTTGGGTTTACCTCTGCACCCTTAGCTTACCTGTCCACCTCCCTCCCTCCCTCCTTACCTACCTGTTTACCTACCTACCTGCATTTCTATTTACCTTTGCCCTTACTTAACGTCCTACCTTTAATATTATCCTTAAAATTTTTGTTTTTCTTTTTTTTTGTTTGTTTGTTTGATTTATCGCAAGAGATGGTAATAGTGGAGGGAGGGGGGAGTAGAGACGAAGTAGGATGGAAGATTACGTTGAAAGAAAAAAAAATGGAATAGGCGTGTATGGGTGGAAGGGGAGAATGGGGGTAGGTGGAGGTGGGGAAAAGGAGACTGGTGGAGTGGAATCAGATTGGGGTGGAAGAGTAGGTACTGCGAGAAAAAAATGGAATGGGCATGAAGGGTAGGTGGAAGGGGTAGGTGGAGGGGGTGGAATAGGAGGAGGGGTGGCGTAGTTGCTAGGAGGCTTTGGGTGGAGGGCTTGAGGCTAGGGGCGTGACCTGACCTTGGAACGAAGGGCAGAGGGAGAGGGCGCCAACCTGAGGGAGGAGGAAGAGGAGGAGGAGGAGGAGGAAGAAGGGGGGAGGGAGGGAAGAGTAATAGGGAGGGAATGAGAGGGCATCAATGTAAGAAATGGTAGAAAGGGGGAGGGGAGGAAAGGGCAGTGAACTGAAGAGGGAGTGTTGGGAATGTGAAGGGAGGGAGGAGGAGATGAGGGAGAGGGAGATGGAGATGGAGAGGGAGATGAGAGGAGAGGGCATCAGTAAGGATCGGTGTGAGTGGGAGAGTAAGGCAAGGTAAGGGAGAGTAAGGCAAGGTAAGGGAGAGTAAGGCAAGGTAAGGGAGAGTAATATTGATGCAGGACACACAGGTAGGCAGCCTTATCTCCCTTATTAATATTGAGTAAGCTTAAGAATATTCCTCGGTAATATATTTGGACACGCACACATGCACACACAAATTACTTTCCTCTTTACTTAGCTTTTCCCCTCACCTGAATACCTTAATTAGATAGACAGGTAAATGTTTTCCTGCCATTATCTATATTATAATCGGTAAGATATTTTTCCTTCCGTGTTTTTTTTTTCTTGCTAGGTTCGTTTCCTCAATAGTATCTATATAACTCAGGTAAATCTGTCGCTGTGTTTTTTCATTATTTTCCTCTTCCTCCATTTTTCTTCTATTCCTCTCTATTTCCTCTTTTCTCCTTATCTTCTCTATATTCTCTTATTGTCCTCTTTCTCCTTGTCCTGTCATTTTTCTCATTTCTCCTTTTCCTATCCTTCTCCCACTTTTCCTTATTTTCCTCTTCCTCCATTTCTTCTATTCCTCTCTCTCCTCTTTTCTCCTTATCTTCTCTATTATTTTATTGCCCTCTTCCTCCTTGTCCTCTTTGTCCTTTTTCTCATTTTTCCTTTACATCATTCTTCTCTTCCTTGTCTTTCTTATATTTAGCATTATATCTTCTACCTCATCTTCCTCCTCTTTCTTGTCCTCCCTCGTCCTCATATGGTGAAAGGAAAAGGAAAAGCAAAGGAAAGGAGAGGCAGGTTTAGCGGAGCGAGAGGAGACAGATAAGTAGATAAAGGTAAAGGGAACGGACCAGTAAATATAAATAGATAGAAAGGTAAAGGGAAGAAGGAAAGACAAGGTGAAGCGAGAGAGAAGAGACAGGTAAGGAAAGATAAAGGGAAGGAGGGAAGACAGGCGCGAGGGGAGAGACAGATGGAGGATTAAGAGAGGGAAGAAAGATAAAGCGAAGCAAGGGACAGGTGAGGCGAGTCATCGGGGTTTACCTGGGCGAGGGTACGAGTAAATAACAGCAGGTGAGGCAGGTGATGACGGGTGAGCGTGCGTGCAGAGCAGGCGGAGACAAGGTGAGGGGATGAGAGGTGCTTATAGTGGAGACGGAGTGACCTTGGAGATGGAGGAAAGGGAAGAGGAATGGAGGAGTAATAAGAAATGAGGAGGAACAAAGAGAAAGAGGAGGAGGAGGAGGGGGAGGAAAGACTATGGAAGGAATTAAAAAGAGGAAAAAAAGCAAGCAAGAAGAGGTGGAACAAGAAGAAAGGAGAAGGAGGAGGAGGAATTAAAAAGGAAAGAGGAAATAGAAAAAAACGAAGAGGGAATAGGAGGGAGAGGAAAAGGAGGGAAGATAAGCGAAAAGGAAGAAAAGGGAGACTTGGAGAAGAGATGCAAGGAGAGAATGGATCGAAAGATAGAATGGACCGAAAGATAAGAGGGGAAAGAGGAAGAGGAGACAGTGAAGGGAGGGAATTGGGGTAAGGGAGAAGAAGAGGAGGAAGGGAGGGAGGCTATAGAAGAGGAAGGGGGTGAGGATGACCATGGAAAGTGAAGATAGGAAGGTGACTAAGGAGGAAATGGAGGAGCTTAAGAGGAAGAGAACAATGAGAACAATAAGAGGATGAGGTGAGGAAAGAGGCAGCAAGGACATGGTAGTGAGATCCTTGGAGGAGAAGGACGAAGGCAAAGAGATATACATAGACATACATAAACACATGGGCAGAAAATTGGAAGGAAATCTGTTAAAAGTGGAGAAGAGAGAAGACTGAGAATATGGAAGAATAGGGACTTGAGAATATGGAAGAATAGGGACTTCGGAAAGGGAGAAAGTGAGAAGAAAACTAGGGAGGAGGCAACGGGAAGTAAAACGAAGGAAATAAGGAAGAGGTGGAAGAAAATGTTAGGAGGAAAGGATAAAATGAAAGAAAGGTGAAAATAGAGAAGAGGAAGAAGAAAAAGGTTAGAAAAAGACGTATATAATTTAGGAAAGGGAATTAATAGGCAGGACAGGATGGAAGGCAGGAAGGATTGAAGGGGAAGAAAATAAAAAGAGGCAGACAGGGAAAAAGGAGATAAAAGGGCGGAAGGAAAGGATAGAAAGGGGAAAAACAGAACTAGGAATGAATAGAAGGAAGAAAAGGTAAATATGTAAAAAAAAAAAAACGGCTAGAAGAGGCAAATAGGAAAGAAAGAAGGATAGAAGGAAGGACAGAATGAAGGATAGTCAGGATCAGTTAATTTCCTGAGGCACGCGAGGCAGCCATCAGCGGGAGTCGGGAAGCAGAAGCAGACTCATTAGCCGGGTGGTAAACAAAAAAGGTGACTGCTGGAACCTCAAAACGTCCCTTCATGTTAATCGCCACAAAAAGTTCAGAGTCAAGATTGAATTTCGAGTTCGAGGGACTTCCCGGTAAAGGTGTTGGGTGATTCTGGAGGTAGATTTAGGGGGAGGTGAATTAGTTTCTTTTTGTATTCAGAAAAGTTTATAGTAGTTATTTTACATATATTTTGAAGTCTTATCTGAAGGTTTTTTTGTCTAGTCTTTTTTTTCACTGGTTACTACTTTGTTAGGAAGATTTTAGGACAATTATATAGTATTTTAAGGAATTTTTTAGGATAATTCTATATTAATCCACTAGTTTTAAGTTACCCGGTAAAGACTTTGGGTAAGTATGAAGTTAAAATGTAGTGTTCTTGTTGCAAAGCCTTTAAACAAACATACAAGAATTATCAAAAATAGTCTTAACCTTTTTTTTTCTTTTTTCATTCAGGAGCAATTTAGTATTCCATAATTCCTATAGTTTCAAAGAACAAAAGTAAAGAAATCAAAACTTTTCCAAACTGAAAATGTTACTCCTTTCAATAAGATTTTCATTTTCGATCAATTACAATTATTAATACTAAGAAAAGAGAAACGGCGACTCTTATCTTTAGACTATAATTAAATATACGAATCGGTCTTTGTTCAGTGCGTGTGGGTGTGTGAGGGAGGGTGTGAGGCCTGTAGACACACCTGAAGGAAGATGAGAGAGCGAGAGAGATAAGGGGAGGCTTAATGGCGTCAACCACTTTTTTTTCCTCCCATTCCTTCGCCTCCCTTGTTATCTTGTATCCATCTTCCTTCTCCTCCTCCCTTCTTATCCTCTTGCACCTTCCCCTTATCCACCTCTTTTTTCCTCTTCCACGTCCCTCCTCCTCTTCCTTCTCCTCCTCCCTTCTTATCCTCTTGCACCTTCTCCTTGGATATCCACCTCTTCTTCCTCCTCCACGTTCCTCCTCCTCTTCTTCCTCCGGGCTTATCCTCTAGCACACCACCTCCTCCTCCTTGTCTGCGTTTTTTTATTTTTTTTTATTCACTAAATCTTAAAATATTACATGTCCACTTTTCCATTTCTTTCCCCTTCCTCTTCGCTCAACCACACTCCTTCCTTCCACTTCTTTCCCGTTTTCCTTGTCGCATCTCTCCATTCCTGGCTTTAACCATTTTTTCGTATACCTTCGCCTCCTGTGCTATCCTGTATCCTATTCCTTCTCCCTTCTTCCATAATTATCTCTTGCATCTCCTCCTGTTCATTTTGTTTTGTTTTTGTTTTTCATTTTTCAACTCGTAGCATTTGCCTGATTTTCGTGTCCACCTTTCCACCCTTCTCTCACTTTCCTTCATCCATTCTCTTCCGCTCCCTTCCTTCCCCTTTCCATATCAATGCCATCATCACTCATTCCTTCACCATCACTACAGTGCACCCCTTCCCTCCCTTTCCTTCTCTTCCTTCTTTCCCTTTCCTTCTTCGCTTTTCTTCCTCCCTTCCCTTAAGCGCTTCCCTTCGCTCCCTTCTCGCTCCTTCTCTTTCCCTTCCTTCCCCTTCCTCCCCACCCCCTCTTACCGGCGTCCTTCAAGGTCACATGTCTCCCGGCAGGTGGAGACACACACACACACACACACACACACACACACACACACACACACACACACACACACTGGTAGGTTTCCCTTCTCTTTTGTCCTTCTTTACATTCACTTTTTTATATTAAATAAGAAAGTAAAAAGACATGAAACCGGAATAGGTCTTCAGGTTTTTTTTTTCCAGATAGATTCTTTTAAAGTTAAGCTTCGGACGCCTTGTTTTATAGCTTCGTTGATTAAAACCTTGGAACTACAGACTCGCATTCCAGAGCTTATCGACCACAAAAGGGAAGGCCAGGCGTAAGGAGGAGGGAGAGAGAGTCGCTGGAGTGTAAGCAACAAAAGGAAGTCACACGTGGTCATTAGCTTGAAGGCAAAGAGGGGGGGAGACAGAAGTGAGAGCAATCTTGAAGGCAATAAGCTAGAGGGAGAGATTTCTTTCTGTAGTTGGACGATAAAAATGAAGGATGTGAGGGGAGAGGATAGGCAGAATGTGAGGGGAGAGGATAGGCAGACTGGAATAGAAAGAATGGTATAGACTATAAGGGGAGGCAAAACCGCTTATCCTAACCCAATCCAACCTAACCCGAGAGGAGGGCGGGAGATGGTGGGGAGAGGGGAGATAAAAATAGTAAGAGATGGGAGATGAATGGTAAGGAGTGGGAGAGAAAGATGGTAAGGAGAATGGGGAGAAGGGTAATAGGCTGACAGGGGAGAAGGAAGGGGAAGAGGGGAGGATAAAGGTAGAGAGACGTAAGGATAAGTAGGGATGGAGGGAGAGGGGATGGAGGTAGGAAGGCATAAAAAGGAAACTCAATCCTGTCCTAAACAACTTTCTCCTTATTACCTTTCACAATCACTGGTTCCCATGGCAATTATGTAAACCTGTAGAGTGTGAGTGTGCGTGTGTGTGTCCGTTTCTACGAATAGTCATTGGTAGGAAATCCGTCTGGTTGTTGTGGTGGTGGTTAAGGGGGGAGGGAGGAGAGGAAGGACGGTGTTTGTTGTGTGTGTGTGTGTGTGTGTGTGTGTGTGTGTGTGTGTGTGTGTGTGTGTGTGTGTGTGTGTTTGTGTGTAGTTTCATTCATTTTCATTGTATTCTAACTTTTCTTGCATTCTTCGTTGCTATAATTATTTCTACCTTTATTATTCTTCGTTCTTGTATTTTACCTTTCTATCATTCTTTCTTGTATTTTATCTTTCTTTTTTCTTATTCTACCTTACTATTTTTCTCCCTTATCGTATTCTTCCTTTACCATTCTTTCTTCGTTGCTATAATTCTTTCTACCTTTATTATTCGTTCTTGTATTTTACAGTTCTATCATTTTCTTGTATTCTACCTTACCATCTTTCTCCCTTATTGTATTTTTCCTTTATCATTCTTCTCTACTGTATTCTACCTTCGTCATTCATTCTTGTATTCCACCTGTACGGCTTCCAACCTTCTGTTCTATTCACACGTGGACGATGGCTACAAGTGGACCCCTTACCTGTTACCTGTACATTATTTATTTTCCTCCTACCTGTGTTACCTGGCCGGCGGGATCCAGTTTGGTGATACGCGTGTTCCCTGTGGGGTAGTGGAAGGGAGGACTGTGTGTGGGTGGGGGGTGGGGGGGGAATGTGCATGTGGGGGGGATGGGGTTACTGGGTGTGTGGAGGAGGGGACTGTGTGTGTGTGGGGGGGGGGGGGGGGTGAATTATGTGAGGGGGGTTGTGTTTGTTTGTGTGTGTGTGGGGGGGGGGGGTCGTATGCATATATTCTTTGTGTAAAGAAATGTGCGTGTGTGAATGTATATCTTCCTGTATTGCTTAAGGATGAGAGCTGTGTGTGTGTGAATGTATATCTTCCTGTATTGCTTAAGGATGAGAGCTATATCTGGTAATAAGTTTTAAGTGTCCGATAAGTTGCTTTACTGTTTGTATGAGGGCAGGACGGAATTATTTGCCCCATTCTTGCGATTTTTTCTTATTTTTTCCACCCAGCCGTTGACAAGAAGTGCGTCTGTGCGATTTGGGTGTTTTATTAATGTTTGTCCTAGTTAACCATCCCTTGTCCTCCTAAGACCACCTCCTGTGTATTTATAACGTGGGTCTGTTTTTGTGCTATATGTGTCTTTGTGTTTGTGTATATGCGCTCTTGAGTACAGATATAGCGGAAATTTGCATAACGTTCATTTCTATTTCGCTGGTTTAGTAGTCCTCTTAAACTTTAAATACAATACTCTATGGCTATACATCCTGATCATCACCCTTCCCTCCCTCTTTTTTTTTCTTCCTCTTTAGACATTCCCTTCTACAAACTTATTTTCCACGGTTATGTAACTTTCAATTTCTTATTCTTTCAGCCCCGTCTATTTGAATCTCCTTCCTGTCCTTCCCTGTCATCACCTTCCATTCATATTCTCCATCCTTTTGCCCCTCCCACACGTTTTCACATCTTTCCCTTTCCTGCTTCCCTTTTCCTTTCCTCCCCCGTTTCCCTTTTCCTTTCCTCTCTCCTTCCCCTCCCTCCCCCTTTTCCTCTCCTTCCCATCCCCCTCCCCATCCCTTTCCTCCTTCATTTTGACCTTCACACTTTTTCAAGTCTTCTCTTCCTTTCTTGTTTTGTCTCTTCTTCCTTTCTTTTCATCACGTACTGCATCCAGGTATTGACTCTCCCATACCCTCCCCACCGGCGTTCCTTCCTCCTCTTCCTCCTCCTCTTGCTCACCCCCGTGGACGCCTCGGTGACTAGCAAACAGTGACTCAAGCAACAAGCACGCCCGACCATTATCCTGAAGTCACGCTGCTGGAGGAGAAGGAAGGAAGGAAGGGAAAAGAGGGGGGGGAGGGGGGGAGAATGAGGGAGAAAGGAAAATAGGAAGGAGAAGGGAGGGAAAGAAAAGGAATAAGGGAGGTAGAAGTGGGTAAAAAAGGAAGGTTAAAAAGGAAAAGGGGAAGAGAAGGGAAAGGGGAAGAGAAGGAAGATACGAAATTAGGAGAAAAGAGGGAGGAGGAGGAAGAGAGGAAGAGAGGGAGGAGGAGGAAGGGTGGGTTGGGTATGAGTCATGAATAGCTTTGCATGAACTGAACGTGAGCTAGTGGCATGTACACACACACACACACACACACACACACACACACACACACACACACACACACACACACACACACACACACACACACACACACACACACACACACACAAAGCGCACACACACACACACACACACACACACACACACACACAAAGCACGTATGACTGCCGAAATAAAGTGTTGTCCTTGCTGTGTGTGTTTCCGAATCGTGTAATTTTATGGTTCAACTGGGTGGTTCTCTCTCTCTCTCTCTCTCTCTCTCTCTCTCTCTCTCTCTCTCTCTCTCTCTCTCTCTCTCTCTCTCTCTCTCTTCCTTCCTTCCTTCCTGCGTAGTGTACCACATGACCCTGGCTCCGCGTGACACACTATTCTTTTTTCAGCCACAATATTCCGCGGTTATTGGGTTTTCTGAGTCTGCTTGCATCCTCTCTTGTGCAATTCATCTTTGTATACTCTTAATTTTCCAGTCCTTGCTTCTTATTCTTTTCTATTCTTCCCTTAGTTGTTTGTCTGTTCACACTTTTTTTATCAGGTGTTTTGCGTCGCTTCTTTTCGCATCCTCAGTGAACCTCTTTGATCATTAATCCTTTTTCTTTTCCCTTATTTTCCAGTCCTTGCTTCCTATTATTCGCTCATTTCTTCAGTAGTTTCTGTTCACTTGTCGGCTATTTGGTCTTCTGTGCCGTTTTGCGTTGTCGGTTTTCTTTTTTCTCTAAGTCTTGCTTTTTACTCGAATTTTCCAGTCCTTGGTTTCATTTCTTCTATTCTTCCTTCAGTTTGTTTCTGTTCACACTTCTGTTATTAGGTTTTCTGCGTCGCTTCTCGGATCCTTAAAGTTTTCTTTTACCTCAATTTTTCAGTCCTTGCTTTCTATTATTTCAGTTTGTCTGCTTACGTCTTCTTCAGTCTTGTCTTCTTCAGTCTTGTCTTCTTCAGTCTTGTCTTCTTCAGTCTTGTCTTCTTCAGTCTTGTCTTCTTCAGTCTTGTCTTCTTCAGTCTTCTCTAGTCCTTGCATTCTATTCTTTTAGTTTGTCTGCTCGCGTCTTCCTCAGTCTTCTCTTGTTCAGTCTTCCTCAGTCTTCTCTTGTTCAGTCTTCCTCAGTCTTCTCTTGTTCAGTCTTCCTCAGTCTTCTCTTGTTCAGTCTTCCTCAGTCTTCTCTTGTTCAGTCTTCCTCAGTCTTCTCTTGTTCAGTCTTCCTCAGTCTTCTCTTGTTCAGTCTTCCTCAGTCTTCTCTTGTTCAGTCTTCCTCAGTCTTCTCTTGTTCAGTCTTCTCTTGTTCAGTCTTCTCTTGTTCAGTCTTCTCTTCCTCAGTCTTCTCTTGTTCAGTCTTCTCTTCCTCAGTCTTCTCTTGTTCAGTCTTCTCTTCCTCAGTCTTCTCTTGTTCAGTCTTCTCTTCCTCAGTCTTCTCTTGTTCAGTCTTCCTCAGTCTTCTCTTGTTCAGTCTTCCTCAGTCTTCTCTTGTTCAGTCTTCCTCAGTCTTTTCCAATCCTTGCTTTCCATTCTTTAAGTTTGTCTGCTCATAGCATTATAAGTCTTCTTTGGGTTTAAGCGATCCCTTCACGGCGTATTTATTCACGATACAAATTTTCCTCTACATACAGAAGTTGGGAATATACGTTATAGCTGCGCGTGGCGGCGATGCTCATCTCAGTCACGTTGGCCCTTAGAAGTTTAATATTCATAAGTGGTTTTCTGTCTCCACAACGTTCCCGGGTGCTCCAACCCTTCCCAGATCTTTAGTAATGCCTAGATGATGTCCTTTCTTACTGTGGCCTTTCAATATATTTTTCTATGGACTCTTGCTAATTGCTTTAAATACTTGCGTACTCTAGCAGTGAGTAAACTGGTAAATTATATTCTCATCGTATGGTCTTTGATATATTCTGTTATATAATTTTATATCTTGGTTTCCATCTTTTGGGTATCTACATAATCCAGCCATGAAGAAACTGGTACTGGTATTTTAGTCTAATATAATCCTCCCTTTATAGTCTTCGAACGAGCAAGTTTTTATATATCCTTCTGTTCCCTTTGTCCTTTGTCACGGGAGAGGAGGAAGGAAGAGAGTGGGATGGGGAGGAGATGAGAAACTGCCACAAGTGAGAACGGAGAGATAGTAAAGGGATGGAATGGAAAGAGGTCATGGGAGAGGAGAGAGGGAGAGAGTGGGAAAGGGAGAGGGTGGGAAGTTTCACCGGAGAGGAAGGGGAGGTAGGGAGGGAGGGATAAATATAGGGTAGGATAGAGGGAGGGGCTGGGGAAGAGATAGGGAATGGAAGGGAGAAAGTAAGAAGGGGAGAGAGTGGGGAAGCTTTCACGGGAGAGGAAGGGAAAACGAGGGACAAATACAGGGTAGGGGAGGGGTGGGAAGGAGCAACGAATGGGTCAGAGGGAAGTGAAGGGGAGGTGATGCAAGAGAAGGAAGGGTATAATTTCCTCTTATTTCTCTCTTTACTGTAAAATATCCATGTCCCTTTCTTCCTTAAAGGTACATGGTGTTCTCTTCTAACTATTTCCTGCCGGCACGTTGCCGGAGGGAGAGGTGGGTGGGGAGGAGCCTTCATCTATTCTGTCCTGTCCTACCACACGTAGCAAAACAGACACCCCCGTCATAGACCGATAGGTCTTCTGGTCTCTGTTCTTCCTATATATTCTTCCTATGTATCATTACAGGAACGTGACTTTTTTTTTTTCCTCCTTGTACACTTTTCACCTCATTGTACACTTTTTTTTTCTACCCTTCGTTGTGCTCTCGTCACGCTGCGCCATTGTACCGGAGTGGACGGACAGCCGGTGAAGGGAAAGGGGAAAAAGGATTAGTTTGTGAGGCATTAAAAATCGACGCATTGTCCCTTTATAAGAGATGAAGTTTGTACGTTTTGAATTGCCTTTTTTTCTGGTACTTTTATTTTCGGTTTTAAGAGACTTGTATAGCAGCACCTGACTTAATTCATGGCAATCTAATGGGGGCTTTTTACCTGTTTTGTTTTAAGTTTTCGCTTCTGGCATCGGTAGGCTTTTGGGAGGCCTAGTGGTCACCCCCAGCCCGTTATGGCGCAGGCAAGTGTTTATAGTGGCGCCTTCTTGCCTATATTTTTCATCATTCACTCATTATTCACTCTTCTCACACGTACTATCGCACCTGTCTTCCCGTTTTCCTCCCTACACCTGCCTTCTCATTGTCCTCAAACATCACCAATTTCGACAAGTGTCTTGCAAGGCCAACTCTTTTCATTTGGCTTTTCCTCTCTTCACGACCCTTTTCCATGCCCTTTCACCGCCTTTATCCGCCTTTCCATGCCCTTCCGTCATACCTTACCCCACCTTTCCCTTCCCTTCCCTCGTGCCTTCTCTATGCCCTTTCTTTACACCTTTCCCACATGCCCTTCTCAAATACCCTTTTTCGCCTTATTCCACGCCCGTTCTTTACCCTTTTTCCCCAGCTATCCATGCCCTTCACTAATACACCTTTCATGCCTTTTTACACCCTTATCGACTTTCCATGACCTTAACACCTTTTATCTCCTTCCCGTGCCCTTTCCTCGTGCATTTTTCTCTCCTCCCGAAATTGACCTCTTTCGGCCACTTCTTTTGATTTTTTTTGGGGAGCAGCGAGTAGCGGGCTTTTTATTTTCTTTTTTGTGCCTTTGAGCTGCCTCCTTTGTTGTAAAAAACTAAAAAAATAAACGTCCTTCATGCCCCTTTCCACGCCCTTAACACCTCTCTCCGCCGTTCCAGGGACTACCTCGTCACCACGCCCCGCCAGTGGATCTCCCCCGGCACATCCCAGGTATGCGTCTTCGTGCAGGACCCCGCGGCGCCAGCAGGGAGCCTCAACCTCACCCTGGTCGATGGCTATAGTTCCACGCCCGACCCCAATAGCAAACTGGGGGAGAAGGTCTTTGATATCCCTGCCGGTACGTTGGCTGGGATGGAGTTTATGGTTATCTTGTTGTCGTTTAATGTTGGTTTTTATTCTCTCCTTGGTCTTTTACTGCAGGGTTTTGTTTGGCGCTGACCTGTTCTTGATGTCATGAGTCTTTTACTGTTTTATCCTGCCCATTTTGAAGCACTTATGTTCGTGGCCAATTATGTAGTTTCTGGGGCCAAATATTAATGCTTTCACTGTGTCTTGCCATTATTTCTCCGGCTGCACTTCCTGGTTCATTCTTCTAGTCTTTTTTTAAGTTCAGTTAAATCACAGCTCTCCATTACTTCTCTAACCTTTGTTGCAGTTAAATTCATGCTGTTATATTTCTATCATTCGTTAAAGGTAAATTTAAGCACTTTGTACCCTTCATTAAAGGTTATTTATCTTACTTTTCTACCCTTCGTCACAGGTAAACTCAACCTCTACCTTATTTTCTACCCTTCATGACAGGCAAGTACGAGCAGTGTCACGACATTACCGTCAACAAATCAGAGTCCTACTCAGTGACGCTCCTGATCGAGGGGAAGGTGGGCGGCGTGACGGTGAAGGACAAGAAGGACATCATTCTTCAGCGCAACAACGACGAGACCTTCATCCAGACCGACAGGTACCTCTACCGCCCCGGCGAAAAGGTGCAGTTTCGCGTGCTGACCATCACCGGGAACAAGCTGGAGGTGTCCAAGGAGGAGGTGAGAGATGGTGTTGGTGTCTTTGATTTGATCTTAATTATTTCACTCCATCCTCACTTCCTTTCTTCTTCCTCTCCTTACTTCTCTGTTGCGCATAGTTTGGTGTTCCTCTGTCCTTTTTTATTTGAATTTTCGTTTTTACGTTCGGCCTATAGCACCGGTAGATTTTCTTGATGGGGCCTGGTGGTCAGCCCCAGCCTACTGTGGCGCAGGCAAGTGTTATATAGTGGTGCCACCTTGCTTGACTCATTCTGTCCTCCGGAGCTCCCATTGATCCTCTTAGTTTCACTAGAGCCCGGATTGATAGATGGTCATCAGGAAAGCATGTGGGCAGGCTTGGCCACTCTGCAAAGACTAAAAGTCGTCAGCTTGTGGCAGCGGGAGGAAATTGAACCCGCGGCCTCCAGGACACCACGCCTGCATACTGACCACTCAGCCACCGCCTCCTTTCTTCCTTCCTTCCGTACTTTCTTCACTGGTTAGCATGACTGTTCTCACCCTTTAGCCCTGCCAGTGGTGCATCACTATCCACTATCCCTCTCTCCCCCTGCAGTACTCGGAGATCTACGTCACCACACCCTCACGCAACCGCATCGCCCAGTGGAAGAACGTCACCAACACGGATGGCTTGGTGCACCTCGACTTCCAGCTTGCCGACGAGCCCGAGGAGGTGAGGAGGCACTTTCGTTTAAGGACTGACCAGATTTTCAATTTATAGCTCCTCCCCGTGACATAGTACCTCTTATTTTCGTCTAGCGAATTTGTCTGATCTCCCAAATATCAAACTTCTATCCTCTCTCCCGAGTCTGTTATACATACAGGCCTTATCCTTGTCTTTCCACAGGGGTCGTACAGGATCCACGTAAAGACCCAGAGCGGGAGTACCACCCAGACGTTCAAGGTGGAAGAGTTCGTGTTACCGCGCTTCGAAGTCAAGATCAAGCCGCCCGCCTACGCCCTCCCCACCGATGAGAAATACTCCTTCCAAGTGTGCGCCAAGTGAGTGCGGTGAAAGGTTCCTGTTTACTAGTTCTTGTTTACCAATAGTGAGGGTTAGATAAGAGATAGAATTTACTGTAATGAAGAATGGAAAGTTGGTTAGCTTGAATTTGCCCGTTACGAAGGATAGGAAAGTAAAATAGAAATCGAATTTACTTTTGATGAAGGTATGAGATGATTTCTTCATGAGCGGGGCAGCTAAGAGAAGGGGAGGGAAGCATTGAAGATTCTTTTAAAGGGGAGATATACTGTAGATAATAGATACTAGAGATTTTTCCTGCATAGTTTAAGATGGTATAATTTCAGATAGCTTACTTTCAATACCAAACACTTCAAAGGTTACAAAGAGTTCTCGCAGTCTTTGGTTAGGGAGCTTACGAATAAATAACGCCGAACTGTGGAACTGGCCCAAAGTTTGTCTTGTAGATACTTGATAACATTGCTTCAGTGTATCTATCTTCGTGCCCCCTTTCAACATGTTCCTTGTGCCTCCCTTCCACAGCTACACCTTCGGGCAGCCTGTGAAGGGCAACCTGTCGTTCACCATCCACAACCAGCAGGGGAGGAAGTGTCGCAAGGAAGTCACTCACAATGTCACCGTGAGTACCGTTCAGACACTATAGAGGATTGATCATAATGGTTCGCTTTCATGCGGAATCGGTAGAAAACTTGTTATATGGAGCCCTATTGAGGATTGGTAAAGCGCTTTCTCTTCATTTGATAATTATAGTTGTCTCCTTTTTCGCGGTTGACCGTAACTTTTTTGGCCTTGTGTTTCAGATCGACGGCTGCATCGACTTGGCGGTGACGTCCGAGGAGATGCAGGTGATCGACTGCTCCGTTTACTCCCTGGAAGCCTCGGCCACGGTGGACGAGGCGGGGACGGGCGTGCAGCTGGGTGGGAAGCAGCTGCTCTCCATCACCCGCTCCGTTGTCAACTTCAAACCTATATATAAGGACGAATTTATGAAGCCCAACCTCCCCTTCACGGTCAAGGTGCGGAGATAGTTTTTTCAGTTTTTTAGTCGTGTGTGTTTTGTCTGTTAGAAGTTTGTTAATTTGTTTGGTCTAGGTCTGTATGTTTATTGGTGTTCCTTTAGTCTTTTTATATTCGTTATTCTATTTTCATCAGCGTAGTAGGTGTGTGTGTGTGTGTGTGTGTGTGTGTGTGTGTGTGTGTGTGTGTGTGAGTGTAATCCTGTCAGTGAGTCCATTTCCTGTATGTCTGCCTGAGGTATTAATGTATATGTTCATTTGTCGTGGCTGTATGCTTTCAATGTGTGTGTGTGTGTGTGTGTGTGTGTGTGTGTGTGTGTGTGTGTGTTGTGTGTGTGTGTCCACTTTTGTTTGTCTGCATGTTTTTCCCGTCTGTGTCTAAGGCACTGACAACCCTCCCCGTCCACAGCTGCGCGCCGAGCTACCCGACGGGACCCCCGCCTCTGGCGTCCCCGTGGAGGTGTGTGCCGCCGGCCGCTGCAACAACGACACCACGGCCCTCGACGGCATCCTCAACATGGTGCTGCCCAACTACGATGCAAACAGTGTCCGCGTGAGTACTCCCGCCTCCGTGCCTGTCCCGCTGCCTCGCCTACACTGCTCCACCTCCTGCTACGTGAATCCTTCCTGTTCTTGCTCTACCTCCTGCTATCCAACTCTTTACTCGTGTTTACATGTTTCCTATACTTGCAGACCTCTGTAATAAAACAATCAAACTGAACTAAAAAATAAAACTTCCGTCCTTGAGGTGCACCATATCACCTATTCCTTTCCTTTTGTAGTCTGTTTCTTGTATACTTTGCAGACTTCAAAATCATATACTTATATTAAGGTGAACTTCTGCCCTTAAAATAACTTTCCTTTCATTATTTTAGTTGTTCTTTAGAGGTAGAAACTAATAAACTTACAAATTTAAAGATTCCTTCATGTGACTTGACTCTTCATTGGGTCTAAAAGCTTCTGAGTTCCGCACAGTTCTTCCCAAATGGTTAAAAGACCACCTGTCCTCGTCCCAACAGGTGAAGACCCTCAACTGCCGCGCCAGCACAGACTCCACCCAGTACACGGAAAACATCGAGCACTACTTCTCGCCCTCCAACTCCTCGCTGCTCATCGTGGCGCAGGAGAACACGCTCGAGTGCTCTCCCGCCGCCCCCAAGAAGCACCGCCTCTCCGTCCTCTTCTCCGCCCGCGACCAGCCCACCGCTACCCTCACTGTACAGGTGTGTGGGAAAGGAGGGAGGGGTTCATCTCGCCTGGCATACCTCGCACCTGTTTCATTATTACCTGGTGTTCATACCCTATTCTAATAATATTATCTTCCTTATTCCGTATCCTTTATCACCTTCCTTATAACCTTATTGCCACGCTTTCTTCCTACTATCTTAAAGCTGTGGCCTTACTCCTTTCCTCCTTCTCTTCCTCCCTCCCTCCTTCAGGTTATCTTCAGATCCCCAATCATGACCTCCCTAGCTCACTCATCCTTACCTTCTCCAGACTTCCCTCCTACTCTCACTCTCTCAGGTTAACTTAGTCCTCACAACATGAGCTCCTCCTCTCCCTGCCTCCTTCAGATTACCTTACATTCCTCTAACCACGACCACCTCCCTTCTCTCCCTTCCTCCACATACCCGACTCAATCTCTTCCTCCCCTCCTCCTCCCTCCCTTCTCCATCCTCGACCTCCTTCCTTCTCTCCCTTCCTCCACACAACCCAATCAACCCTTCAATCAATCCTCCAGATCGTCTCCCGCGGCATCATCCAGCACACGGCCACGCAGGAGGTGACGCTGACGGCCGGCGAGCTGCCCGTCAACGCCGCCAACCTGGTGGAGCCCATGCCGGCGCCCATCGAGGGGACCGTGCGGGGCGTGCTGAACCTGGACGTGGATCTGCCGCCCACTGCGTCCCCCAAGGCTAGGGTACGTGAGGAGACTTAGAGGGAAGGTGGCATACACGAGGGAACTTTTATGGGTCGTGATAGATAGAGGTGACTGATGGGCAGAGCTTAAGGGAAGTGATGGATAGAGGTGACTGATGGGCAAGGCGGATGGGCAAGAATGATGAAAGATTTGATTATAAGGAGGAAGACTCGCTTATGGGGAAGGCTTATGGGGCAGATAACCTGTGTTGCTGCTCCCGAAAACTCCAGGTGTTACAAGAGTTACGAAGGTGGTGTAGGTAGCGAAATAGTTATCTAAGTGACGTGAGTTGTGTTTTCAGTCTTCACAGGTATGAAAACAAGACAAAATGAGGTGTGGTAGGTCTGAATGAATCAAAGTTGGCATTTACTGTTGCAAGAGACTGTGTAGTGTTGCCGAGTGTTCCAGATGTGTGTGTGTTCCAGGTGTTGGTTTGGTACACGCGCGCCGACGGGGAGGTGGTGAGCGACGTGCGAGAGCTGCAGGTCAAGCGCTGCCTGGCCAACAACGTGACTCTGGGCTGGTCCACGCCGAAGGCACAGCCGGGAGACACTGCATCCTTGACCCTTGGCAGCGAACCTAACTCGGTGTGCAGTCTGGGTGAGTGAGGAAGGATTCTAGGCTTCCCTCTATCACAGACCCCTCTGATCACATTTCTCTTAACACATCCCTCTCTTTGGTATGTACATTTCCAGCACACTTCCCTCTCTAAAATGTCCCTACCACATGTTCTCTCGTACATTCCTCTCTAACACTTCCATCCCTTTTTATGACATCCCTGTCTAGTTCTCAGACATTCCCTTCCCACGTGCCCTCATCTGTGTCACATGCGCCTCTCTCCAACACACTCTTCTCCAACACGTCTCTTGCCCTTGTTTCTTTATACGCACACACACGCACACGCACACGCACACGCACACGCACACACACACGCACACACACACACTTCCACCCTCTATAGTATTTCCATGTGAAACTGGCCGGTGTGGTCGTGGCGACTGCGGGGTCATGGCGACTGCGGGGTCAACCCCGCCTCGCACCTTGCCACAAATTCTCAACACTCCTCGCTTCCTCATATGTCCGCTATTTACCACCTTTGAATGAATTTAATGAAATAATTGGATAATACAAAGGGTCATATAGTAAAATCTTTATTATCCTAAAAGCGAAACAATTTTTACACTATGACCTTGTTGGATTATCCAATTATTTAATTAAATGCATTTAAAGGTAGTAAATAACTGACATGTGAGAGGAAGTGGGAGGTGCTGAGTGTGTGGGTATGTGCTGGGCGGGGCTGACCGCCCGACCCCACCGGCCAGTTTCACATGGAAATAATATAACACACCGCTTCCTATCCTCCCGCAGGCGTGGTGGACAGGAGCACAGAATTACTGACGAAGGAACCCGACCCAATCACGCTGGAGAGACTGTTCGACTTCGCCGACAGGTTCACCATCTACAAGTACACCCGCTCGCAGATCAACGACTACGACTACTGCAACGAAAAGCACCGCCCCAAGCCAGAGCCACTCACAGTCGATACAGGTATGGAACTTCATGCCAGAGTGACTTGCGGGTACTGAGAATGGGTAGCGTTATGCTGGGATTACACATCTGCGATTTTGCCTCTGCGATTAACTGCGATACCGACAATGTTTGAATCTCAGCTCGGTCGCCACCCGAGAAGCGCGACAAGAAAGATCTCGCGATCCATTACGACGTGTGCTCAATCTCCGCTCGGTTGGTCGTAGACCTTTGCAATCATTGCAGGCGAAGAGAGGAAAGATCGAATGCGTATCGCAGCTTACTGCAATTATCGCAAACTCTTGTAGGTATTCATCGTGAGCACATCGTGAGCACCTGCGACGTACACACGATTATTGCAATGGATAAAGAATGCTGCTCGACTGGCTCTTTTCCAGTTCGACTTGGCATCGATGTACTGCAGATAATCGTGACAATCTGCTGGGTGTCCCCACAGGGATACGAGAGGTGGGTCCACCTGCCTGTACACTAACCAATCTACTCCTACAGTAGCAACGCCAACACCATGAGCCTCAGCTAGTGGCAGCTATAGTGGCCTTTGAGAGATTGCACATAATAACCCTACAATATGTTGTACAGCTGAAACAGAACCGGAAGGCCCGAAGTACTTGAGTACATGGATACCTGACACGACGAGCCACCAAAGGCCACTATCAAAACCTGATGCGTGAGGTGGCTGACGACGACCCTCTGCTCTACCAGAACTTAATCCGCATCACTGAGACCATGTTTAACGAGATAGTGGAGCGTGTTCGACCCTACATCGAAAAGACGACATTCTGGAGGAAGCCCTTGACCCTGGCTTACGTGTTGCTATAACCCTGAGATTCCTCGCGACGGGGAATTCCTAAAAGAGTCTTGGATATGCATTCCGTGTGGCACTCAACACCATCTCCTTTGTTGATCCTAAGACTTGCAGAGCCATAGTTGCTGCGTTTGGAGATGAATTCCTGCAAATGCCAGACTCGGTGGAGGGTTGGAAGAAGATTGCCAGTGGGTTAAAAGAACGCTGGAATTTCCCCCACACCCTGGGTGCTATTGACGGGAAACACATACGCATCAGGAATCCGGAGTTTAGTGGTAATTACAAGAAGTTTTTTCGGTGGTCCTGCTGGCTGTTGTGGATGCAGACTATATATTTATGTTCGTGGACGTGGGAGCTGTTGGCTCGGAGTCTGATGGGGCGTCTTTGTTCAGTCCCAGCAGCCATTCCCCCAGTTCCCTCTCGACCTATGCCGGCAGGGACAGCGGCCTCTTCCTCTTTCCACATGCCGCCTGGCCCTCTGATGATAATTTTTCTTCGTCGGCGTCCTCCTCCTCACTTTCTGCTAGGTATCGCAGTAAGTCGCAGAGGCAAAAATCGGAGATGCGTGATCCCAGCATTATAATCGTAACGAGTGCCAAATATTTAGTGTCCTTGCCTCATCTCTATTGCCTATTGTATCATATTGTTTTTATTGTAGTCTATTGTATTGTCTACTCTGCCCTACGCCAGTATGTTAGAATTAGATCTCTTGACCTGCACACTTAAAAGCACACTTAGTCTCAAATGTTTAAACTGTTCCAAACTATCAAGATACTAGTGAAGCAAGCAAATATGTGCGTCTTCTGATGCTATTGTCTAATGTCCTTCACCAGTAAGTTATAAATCCATCTCCTCACCTGCATACTTAAAATCGGAAATGTTTAATCTGTTCCTACGATCGAAGTACGAATTGATTAAACGAAGGGACAGCTGATTGCAGATGGGCATCGCTGCCAATCACAGTTGTAGCATATCCTCCCAACTTCACATTTACCTTCCCATCCACAGAGGGTTCCATCGAGCCGCCAATTCTGCCACCCATCTACAGGTACTACAGCAGCTACGTGGACGCCCTCAAGATGTTCTCGGTTAGTGACATCAGCACTCGTCCAAGGCTTCAGTGAATTCTTACCTTATTTGATAGCTTATTTATGAGCTGTTAAAGACATCATATAATTCATGATATGCGTAATGTGTTTTTTTCACTTAGGTTTTTTTGTCTGAGCTGCTTCCTTTACCATAAAAATAGTTACTTTCGGTCATTACATAACATCCCCTCCTCCATTCCCCCTTTCCCCCCACCTCTCCCACTCCGCAGGACGCCGGTGTGTACGTGATCACGGACCTCACGGTGGAGACTCGGCCGTGCGAGAAAGAAGGTGAGTCCAGCAGAGGTAGAACGCTTGGCTGTTTGAAGTGGTGAAGGTGCACGTGTGACCCGGGCTGGGGGTGGCGGGCGACGGCTTACACTATGAAGCTTTCAACAGTCTTGAAGCACACAAGTGATGGTTGTGGTGGTTGTGGTGGTGTTATGAGATGCTGTAAAACATTTCTTGCTTAAATGATAGTATACTAACTGGTCAAATGTTTCTGTATTGTGCTTTCCATAGGTCAAATTCTCTCAAAGTATTCATACATTATCAAATGATTTCTGACTAATACTTTGTACGTCCTGCCAAATTCTGCCTAACTATTCCTATTTTGTCGAATAATTTCTGAACCTAATGCTTCGTCAAATCTTTGTATTGTACTTTCTGCCAAATTCTGCCCAAATATGTCATATCCTTTCTAAACAGTAATGCTTTGTCAAGTCTTTCTATGTTTCGGCGGAATTTGGAATTTAGCAGAAAGTACAATATTTATACTTTGTCACGTCATTTTTGCCCAAATATTTACACTGTCACATTTCTGAATTGCAATGCCTTGTCGAACCCTTCCTTCTAAACGACGAATGAAAACTTATGCGTCATTTCCTTGCATGTGATGGAGTGGTGGTGGGAAGGCCCGTGTATTATCGCGGAAAAGGTATCGCACTCAGGTTTTCTGTAACCTTGTGAATGACTTACTGAGACTGATAATAAGACAAAACTGTTGATTAAGTTATATACATGCTAACAAAACTAGATATTCAAACATTTCACATTAGTTAAAATCTCTGAAAATAAGCCATAGGAGGTTTTAATCTGTTATGGAGAACTTGGGGAAGATCTCATTAAGGGTAGTCAACCCTCCTTTTCAGAGTACCACCACCACGTTGGGTTCGGTGGAGGTGGCCCCTTCTTCGAGAGTGCAGTTAACGCACGACCTCCGCCTCAAGCCGTCGCTGCTGTTGCCGACACTGACTTCACCCTGGAGAAGGAAGGCGTCGACCAGGCTGACAGTGGCGCCACGCTGGACGCACCGAGGACAGACTTCCCGGAGACGTGGCTGTGGGACATCGTGGTGGTACCGTGAGTGTTGCCTTGCTATGCTTCGGGAGGCTTTCTGGTATTCAGAAAAGCACAGAATTGTTCCCTTGTTAGAAATATTGGGGTAGTCTATTCCTCACACGGGCATTCAGTGAGGCACAGAAGTCATGTTGTTGCTTGGTATCCCTTGTGGACATGTTTCTGTGTCTTCTTTGTCTTTTGTCTTCTTGTACCTTCCTCTGTCTTCCCGTCTGTTGTTCTTTCTGTCTTTATGTTGGTCTTCCATCTTTATCTTCCTATCCGCTTTTCTGTTAATTTCCTGTCTTCCTGTAACCTGCTGTATGTGCCTTCCTGGTTCCTGTGTTATTAAAAAGTTTCTAATATTCAGAGGCAGAGAATTGGAATACGTGTGTTCTCTTGTCTAAATTCTTGGTGTCTGATCCTCCCTTGTGGGCGTGGCGGTGACTCTGGTGTGCCTTGCAGGGAGACGGGCAGCCAGGAGCAGCAGGTGACTCTCCCGGACACCATCACGCAGTGGGTGGGCAAGGCCATATGCGTGCACCCCCAGGCCGGCGTGGGCATCTCCGACAAGCAGTCCATCATCACCTTCACGCCCTTCTTCATCGACCTGACGCTGCCGCCCACCGTCAAGCGCGGGGAGATCCTGCCCGTCAAGATGTCGGTCTTCAACTACCACAGCGAGGCCCTGCCGGTGGGTGGGGAGGACAGGGCAGGGGGAGGGGAGGGAGAATACAGGAGGGGTTAAAACAAGGTGACGCGGAAATGGAAAGGAAAAGCAGGGCAGGGTAGAGAAGGAAGGAGGGACTAGGGATAATGATGGAAGGGCAGTACAGTGTTAGAACAAGGTAGGGTGGGAAGGGACGGGATAAGCAGGGTAGGGTAGGGAAGGAAGGAGGGACTAGGGTAAGGTATGATGGAAGGGCAGTGCAGAGTGTTAGAACAAGGTGGGGTGGAAAGGGACGGGATAAGCAGGGTAGGGAAAGGAGTAAACGGTAAGGTATGATAGAAGGGCAGTACAGAAGGTGTCGAAACAAGGTGGGGTGGGAAGGTAAAGGAAAAACAGGGTAGACAAGGAAGGAAGGAAGGAAGGAAAACAGGGTAAGATATGACATAGAGGGCAGTACAGAAAGAGTTAAAAGGTGGGGCAGAAAAGAAAGGGAAGAGCAAGGTAGGGAAGGAAGAGGGAGGAATAGGGTAAGGTACGATTGGGAGAAATCGGAAGGGCTGGGAAGGTTTGGGCAGTGGTGGGCACCGCTAACCGTTAAGTTACCTTCGCTGACTGGTAATCCACTAACTAAAAAGTTCGCTTCGCTTACGCTAAACTGATAAAGAAATTGGTGGAAGCTAACGCTAACCGCTAACTTTTTATATGGATTGAGCTTCGGTTTAGTATTTTGGCTCTATAACCCTTAAAAACAGACCTAGTGACCTGAAATTTCAATATTTTGTAGCTTAGACCAAAACTTTTCCGGAGGAGAAACTATATTTAACGGTCCGCTAACAGTTTCCAAAGTTGGCAAAAGCGCTAATCGGCTAACGAAAATGTTAGCTTCGCTAATTAGGAGTTAGCGGAACCGTGACCACCACTGGGTTTGGGGACGTTTGCAGTGGTTCCAATATTAGAACCTTGGTAAGCAAACTAATTCCTCAACACCTCACAGCAACTCTTCAAAACCCCAGTCTGCCTACCAGTCAAAAAATCTCTCCTGCACCGGTAACACACGGTAACCCCGCAGGTCCGCGTCACCCTGGAGGACAGCACCGAGTATGAGATCCTGGAGGAGGCGGGGGCCCCAGGCGTGCGGGGGAAGCGCAGCGCCTGTATCCCGCCCAATGACAAGGCGGTGCTCACGGTGAGGGTCCGCCCGTCCGAGATCGCTGACGTGAACTTGACAGTGTCCGCCGCTGTGGATGCCGCGGAGGTGGGAGAATGTGGCGCCGGAGCAAACTCGCCTCAGAGAACGTGAGTAGATACAGAGAACGCGACTTGAAACCAATAATGGACAGTAGGCTTGAGGAATTGAGTCAAATAGTTCATAAAACTTAAAAAGACCAACATAAACCAAACCTAGAGAGATAGAATGTAAATTGAAAGTAGAAAGACCAGAAACCAGAGTAGACTAAAAAATATTGAAACTGAGAATATTAACTGAAACCTGTAGGGTAGAGCAGACTTGGATGTTGCGAGTAAAACTGCAAGAGTCCAAACTTTCAAGGTCGACAAAATCTAAAGATATAAAGACAATGTGAGAAGACCATAAATATAGACCCTTCGAGGGCATAACTTCAGGCCAATAGTACAGAGAAGACTTGACAGTGTAGAAATCAAGGACGGCTGCCAGTAACTGCTCGCCCCTCCTCTCATACCTCTCTCGTGTTCCCTTCCTGCCACAGCGATGCCCTGATCAAACCTATCAAGGTGGAGGCCGAGGGATTCCTGCGCGAGAAGACTTGGACCAAATATGTGTGCTCTGCCGATGGTAAGTCTTGTGTGTTTCTTTGCCTTCCTGTCTTTTTTTTATCTTGTCTTTTTATCTCCTGTCTTTTTTATCTTATATCCTCCATCTTCTTCAGTCTTGTCTTTTCTGTCTTCCTGTCCATACCTTACTTCTCCATGCCTGCATTTCCAACCGTTTGCCTGGCACCTAAGTTTTTCTTCCTCCGCTGGACAGACTTCGCGCCGGGCCAGACCTCCCTCACCCTTGAGTCCTGGGACTTAGTGCTGCCGGACGTGCTGGTGGAGGGGTCTGCGCGAGGCTGGGTGACGGCCGTGGGTGACCTGCTGGCTCTGTCCCTTGAGGTGAGTGATGTGGCCTTTCATATCCCTATAGTTTCTCATTCTTTAGTAGTTAGTCATACATGCATCCTACCATTCTTCACTAGACTATCATTCCTGCATCCTCTATCATTCCTCATTACTCTTTCTGCATTCTACAGTTAGCTTCCATGATTGCCAACCCAATATGACTGAACTCTTACAGCCACACTAACTCTTTATTTGGTCCCTCCCAGAACCTCTGTTACCTCTTCCAATTGTTTATACTGCAAAGGAAAGGCAGGTCATTGTGTACTGTTAGCGCCCATGATGGCTCATAAACCTTGTACCCAAAATTAACTCCTGAAATCACACTTAACCTTTCACTTCATCCCTCGCCAAACATCAGTCGGTTCTTGTGCATTGTAGGTTAAGGAGACGATTTATACAGCAAAGGAAAGAGACTATTCTGTACCATTAGCTTCCATCACGACAGATGAATCCAATATGACAGTGAACTCTTGCAGCCACACTTAACACTTTACCCCATCCCTCCCAGAACCTCGGCAGCCTCATCCGCATGCCGTACGGGTGCGGCGAGCAGAACATGATCAACTTCGCCCCCAACATCTACATCCTGCGCTACCTCAACACCACGCGCCAGACCACGCCCGAGGCCACAGAGAAGCTGCTGCGCTACATGAACACAGGTGAGCTGAGCCGCGGCCAGGTACACAGGTGGGAACATTAGTAATTCATAGAGGAGATCTGGACATTGGTAAAGGCGAGATGAATAACGTCTTAGTCAGGTCGGGAAATTTGTGGTTTCTAAATGTGAATGGAAACAAACCATAACTTATAAATAGGTTTCGTAATATTTTTTGTACGTAGCAACTTGTAAATCATTTGTACTAGTTTTTGTAGTAGCTTTTAAGTCCTTTTTTTAAACAAGCCACGCTCTTGCTGACACTGGAAACACGAGTAAGATGTAACCTTTCCCAGCATTCTGCAAACCACATTTAGTCTGAAAGGGACGTGGCTTGCTTGTGAATCGGCTCATGATGAACACTACGGAAAGGGGAGGAGCTTCCTTGCCTCATTACTGTAAACCGTGTACCTTGTCGCCTGCCTCACCGTCCCCCATCACCAGGTTACCAGCGCGAGTTGCTGTACCGCCGCAGCGACGGGTCCTACAGCGCATTTGGCAACGCTGATGACTCTGGGTCAACATGGCTCACCGCCTTTGTCCTCAAGTCCTTCGCCCAGGCCCGGGACAACATCCAGGTAAGGCCAGGACCATGTGAAGGGAAGGGAAGGGAAGACCATCATGGCCAGGAAATGGTGTTAAGGGTCAAGAAAGTTCAAATGGTGGTGGTGACGTGTTTGCGTTGGTCTTTCAGGTTGACGAAGAGAAGCTGAACGAGACGAGGAGCTGGCTGATGAAGCAGCAGGACACAGAGGGCTGCTTCATCACCGTGGGCAAGGTTCTGCACAAAGGCATGCAGGTACAGCCTCAGTAATCCCAAATTAGGCAACAGCGCCACTAACGGGCATGAAACAAAATACTTAGTGTGATAAGTCAACAGCGGCGAAATGGGCCCTAACCGTTGGGAGGTGCCATACAAGTGACTGCTAAATGTTGTTTGATTCACAGGGCGGCTTGAGCAACAGCAAGACTCCTGCGTCACTCACCGCCTACGTGCTGGTGGCGCTGATTGAGGCCGACGAGGACCTCACCTCCAAGCCCGTGAACAAGGCCGTGCAGTGCCTCACCAGCGACACCTCCATCCATCCCTACACCCTCGCCACCAAGGCTTACGCCCTGGCCCTTGCTGGACGCCCCGAGGCCGCTGCCGCCGTGACTGCCCTGCTGGAGGCTGCCGTAGACAGCAAGGACGAAATGTACTGGAAGCTGCCAGAGAGACAAGGTACATATATACCTCCTCGGGGAAGTGTTATCTTCATACAGTGACTTAAAGGCTTTGGTAACCTAACTATTCCCAAAAGTCACCTCAGAGGAGCCTTACGCAAATGTTTCCACGCAGGTAACAGCCAAGCCGCCGCCCTGGAGACAGCCGGCTATGCCATCCTGGCCCTCCTGACCCTGGACGCAGAGAAGAACGAGCCGCAGGCCAGGAAGATCGTAAAGTGGATTACTACCCAGAGGAACGGCCAAGGAGGCTTTTACTCTACCCAGGTGAGGGGGATGGGAGCCAGGAGCCAAACATGTGTGGGGTAGAGGGAGGAATAGACCTGGCTATCTGAAAGACCCTGACCCTAGTGAACTTTGCACACCTGATGGCACAGTGACCCTTGACCTCCTTCCCACAGGACACCATCGTGGCCCTCCAGGCGCTGGCCACCTTCGAGAGCTACCAGCACCAGGGGCCGCTCAGCGTGACCGCCACTGTCACTGCAGAGGGCTTGACGCACTCCTTCAGCATCAACGACAACAACAAGCTTCTGCAACAACTGGTGACGCTGCCCACGCTGCCCACCAACGTGACGCTGGGCATGGAGGGCGAGGGTTGTGCCGTCATGCAGGTACGCAACTCGACTAGACCTGCATGTTGTCAGTAATTGTCCCCCACACACCTGGCCACTGCCACAGCTCCCTTAATCACATCACTGTTTGTTACCATCACCCCATCATCTATCACTACAGCACACCACCTTGTAATACTTCTCCTAACCCCACCCTCCCCCATCACTACCGTTTGCTTGACCACGCTCCATAACTCGCACTAATCCCCTTCCCCTGTTCCATCACCAGAGTTTCACAACCTTTGGCCCATCACTTAACTTTGGATCGAATAACTACTGCCACCCCATTACCGTGCCTCATCCCACCTCATAATACTTCACTTTACACCTTCCACAGTCACTACCCCTTAACCGCTTGACCACCAATCCCTTCACCATCTCCCCCCAGGCCGTGCTCCGCTACAACATCCCGACACCCGAGCCCAGCGACGCCTTCGACCTCACCGTCAACACCAACACTGCACCCGACCATCAGTGCGTCACCAAGCGCATCACCGCCTGCGCCTCCTACCGTCTCCCCGACAACTCCTCCAACATGGTGGTGATCGAGGTGGACCTGATCTCCGGCTACATCCCCGAGAAGGAGGACCTCAAGAAGCTGCTCAAGGAAGACAAGAACCTGAAGCGCTACGAGGTGGACGGCAGCAAGGTGAACTTCTACGTGAACGAGCTGACGGCCAAGGACACCTGCGTCAACTTCCGGGTGATTCGCGAGGTGGATGTGGAGGAGGTGAAGCCCGGCACGGTGGTGGTGTACGACTACTACCAGCCCGAGTTCTCAGTGTCTAAGGTAAGGCTTTGGTTAGGGCTGGGAGGAGGAGGAAGAGGAGGAGAGCCAATAGTAAGGTTTGAAGAGTCTTCTGATATTAAGGAAGCGTCGCCCTCTTTACTCTTGTCGGAGAACATCAAAATTCAATCCATACTTTGGTGTATTTATGCAACAATCCTTTTGTAATGAAGTATCATTCCTGTGCTGCCTGAGTAAAACACTTAAATCCCTTTGATAACAACACAAATACGCTATAATCGAACATTCACGTTACTTGAGGATACCACTGAGCCCTTCTTTGAGAAGGGTTTGCACGTTCTCTTTTGAAGGAGTAACTATTGTAGAACATTTAATCCTGATTCCTTTTTCACTTACTCGTCTGCATCTCGCCATATAATATTTTACTTCTAAGTACTCTAAAAAATTTGAAGGGAACGAAATATTTAAAAATGTGAGACTAAATATATTTATTTCACTCAAATTAAGTGTACAGAAAGGTTTCTTCTTTGACAAAAAAAGATCAATCAAATCCGTTCAGGCACAAGAGTTAGGTATGTCCTAATTGGCAGAAAAATAGTATTGAGATATAGGGCATTTACAATTTGAGGCGTAGCGGAGCGTGCCATTAAGTCTACGTATTTGGGTTGCCTACTGTCGCAATATTTTCATCTACTTTGCTAATAAAAACCACTTTAGAAACCAGGTTTACCACGAAACTTTGACTGTTGCCATCATCACAATCATATTTTAGAAACACAAAACTCATTTTCGTCAAATCCCAGAAATTATCGTACATTTCAGTGCGACGCTCCCTTAAGGGTGTGATAAGTCTGAAATGGAGTATTTGTCTCGTTTAGTATATTTCGTTGTTTTGTTTTGTTAGTGAGATTGTTTCATCCTTTTATTTATTTATTCATTTCCTTCACTTCTGTCTCCTTTCTCCCTCTTCGTTACTCGTGTTTCCTTTCTTCCATCTCCTATTTCAAATCTCCTTCTTAAACTTTCATCAATATTCCATCTTATTCTGTCTGTAGTATTAACTGTATGAATTTTGTATTGTCCTCATTGTTTTCCCCTCCTATTTTGCTGGAATGATTTTTAGAATACTCCTTGCATTTTCTAATCCCTCTCCTTTTATAACTTCAATTTTACTATACTAATTGCTTCTTTTCCCCTACAGAGGTACACGCTTCCCCCCAATGATGAGTGTCGTTAAGCACCTGTGGAAAAAGGGCTGACAGGTGGTGGCGTCCTACCTGTCCATGACAACACCTGAAACTACCAGTGGGCGGAGAACCGACACCAAGGAGAGAAAATGGACAGGTGGCGAGATCTTACCTGACCATCTTTACCTGTCCACTATACCTGTAACTAACGACCCAGGAAACGGACGGCATGGACAGGGAATGGACAGAACAAAGCACCACCACCACCACCTCGTTCAGCCCCTATTCAAACCTTTTTATCTTGCACCTTTTTTTCCGACACATCCCTCCACAGACTGACTTAAGAGTATTTTTGTATATGCTCTGTGGATTACAAAGTCGCACCCAAACAGCTTTTTATCTTCGCTCTCTGCTCACAGATAAATTACTTAATACATACACCCACGCCTTCAGGAAGACTGTAGGTAGCGTTAGTGTTTGCGTTCGATGTTGTATGTCTGGCGGCAGTGTTTTTGGTGTTGCCATTTTTATGGCGTTTAAATTAGTGTTTTCCGGTGTTTTGTTCAGTTATAATTCTGCATCACTTTGTTTTGTGCAGTTTTCTCTTGCTTTGTTTGTCTGTTGTCAGTAGCCGCCACCACCACAGGTTACATTATGTAGAGAAGCTGAACAATGTTTTTAGTGTTGTAATAAATAGTTACCATTTAATTATTTAATGTTTTATATGATTCCTCACCACTTTGTGTGTGTGGGAGAGAGACATTGATGGAGGACACAAAGCACGGGACGAAGTGTGGCTGTGATGAAGGAGAGTTAGTGACAGTCATAAAGAGAATTGTGTGATGTAAAGAAATCTTAAATGATCGACTACATAAGTAGTCCTGCACATCACACCGCCACTGATCTGTTCTAACGGGCCTCGCAACTATATCATGACGCTGACACACAGCGAACCACACGATACATGCACAAATACTCACCCCTCAGGCGGCGGTGACCATGCTGGTCTCTGTATCATAACAGCCTCCTTGCTGGCTCTCTCCTGCGTGGTGTTCACGCCACGGCTGCTGCATGGGGAGCGTCCTCCGCCGTGGCAGTGCTGTTCAACTCCTCCATGGTGGCGTGGAGGGTCGCGGACCCCAAGGCGCCAACACTAACAAGAGGCATCGCGTTCCGCCACGTGGCCATGGCAGACGCTGCTCACGGCCTGCTGCCTCGCCGTCAGCGCCTTCGCCACCTCCGCCAGGCCATGGCGTGCGTGGCGCCCCACGGCCGCACCGCCTCGAAGAAGAGAACACGGGGGCGTGAAGTTGCCCCCTGTCACCAGTCCCACTACATGGCGCCCTACAGGATCAGCAGGCTGTCCACCGCTACCCTGAACTCGGTGATGCCGTTTGACAGGCTGGCCAGCACAGCCGCCACGGGGCGTGGTGAGGACCAAGGTAAGGATAACGTAGCTATCTTTACCTTGGTCAGGAGGAGCAACAGCCACAGACGCGCCGCGGCGACAGCGCCTTCCACAGAATGAGACACACTGGCCAGCATCGGGGCGCGTAAACACAAGCGTCAGTGCTCACTGACCCTGCCAAAGAGACTATGTTTTATAGTCTCCTTGGGCCCTGCTGACCCTGCTCACCATCACAACAGAACACCACCAAACACACCACTACCTCTCACTCCTGACCCACCCCGTGTCAGCCCCGGCCCAGACGGGTGTGGCGGGGGCGGGGGTGTGGGGGGTGTCGCGGGGCGGACACAACTTCTACACGCTGAGGCTGAGCCAAGGATTCTCGAGTCTCCTTGGGCTGATCGGGCTCCACAGCCTCGCCCTGATGCTGGCCGCCAGGAACCTCGCCGTGGCCTTGACCTGCATCACAGTCGGTCATCTCGATAAGCACAACTATCACAAAACAGGATCAAACACTAAATTGTCCTCCAACATCTCGACTCGGTGAAGCTTCGAATCTCGTTTGGAAGCTTCACCGCGTTTTCTCTCACCTCTCAGCTTGCCGTTTTCCATGGCAGCCGCGCGTCACCTGCCAGGCTGCATCGCCGCCTTCACCTTCATCCTGGTCTCCTTCATGGCAGGAGGAGGAAGTTGAAAGAATAGAATCAATTCGTCTCCTCCTCCGTGTAAGTTCCTGTCATCGCATCACAAACATCCACCGCCGCAGCCTCCCTCACAGCGTTTTCTTTCACGCCGCCACGAGCCCTACGTCACCTCTCCACCGGTGTTCATGCCTGTCTGATGGTGAAGGGAAGCTGTGTGTAGGTTTTACACGGTCCCTAACTTGTCGACATAGAAATAACTTTATATAAAACCGTTCAACTCTTAGATACTAAAATATTATACGATCAATAAAATGCTAACTTCATATGATGTCTTTTTGTCCATTTTTGTGCTCTGTATCCTTTGGCAAGAGCATTAGAAGATTGATTGAGTGATTGGTGCTTAATATTTGTTCAGTATTCTGTGTAACTTTTCAGCTTTTCTCAAGACATCTAATAACCTTGTGGCTTCAACTATCTTCACTTTAATTAATCAGGGAGGGTTGGCAGTAAATAAAATCCACCTCTGAGAAAAATGCAAAAAGTTTATTGTTGAAAAGTTTAGTATAAAAAATAATAATGTCTTTTACAAAGTTATGGCACACAACGTTAGATAAGTTAGTGTTATATACCCTTCCGGAACCCCACTCTGAGAACAGACCAGCGGAAACGAGTTAGAAGCGAAACAATAATTGGAATGCTGACAGGAGACGGCCGTGAGAGCGACTGTAAACCCTTATATGAAGACACGTGAACGGGACACAAAAATGAGAGTAATGATAATAATAATATACCGTATGTTACATTAGGACAGACGCCCGTGTGATGGCAAAATATAAACGATAAGGGAAGAAAAGTATTAATTGCAGAACAGAACACAACGATAACCACATCCTGTATTTATATTTATAGGTTCATAAGTTAATGATAAATGATGGATTATAAAGAATGGGAGTAGGGATATTAAAGGAGAGGAGAGGGAAGGATGAAAAGGAAGAGTTAAAGTGAAGGGACAAATGAATGTTAGTGAAGAAAGGAAGTAGGGATATTAAGGGGAAAGGGAACGGTGAGAGGAAGACTGACACTAGAAAGGGAGATCATAAAAAAATGACGAAATAGGAAATGTATTTAGGAATGGAAAGGGAATGGAAGAAACTTAAACAGATGGAAAGGAAAAGGGGAAATGAGAGACGGAGGGAGAATAGGAATGTTTTCCCCACTCTCCCTTTTCCCTTCTTCCTCATTTCTTCTCTTTTCCTTCCTATCTTTCTCTGTTGTCTTCCCTCCTTGTCTTCACTGTTTTCTGTCTTCCTTTCTTTACATTCTGTTTCTTCCTGCCCTTAGTTTCTTTCTCTCCTTTTTTTTCTTTCTTCTCTTCTGTCCTCATATTCCTCCATTCTCATCTTTTTTCCTTCATTGCTCTGCCTCTCTTCCTTGCTTCTCATTTTCTCCCCTTCCCCTATTCCCTTCCGTTACTTCTTTTCTCCTTTTTTTTTCTTACCCTTCCATTATTTCTCTTGTCTCTTCCATTATCTTCTTTATTTTTATTTTTATTTATCTTCTATACTCCTTACCCAATCCCTATTCCTTCCTTCTGCTCTCCCATCATTTTCTCTTCCTTTCTCTCCATTCCTTACTTCGTCCTCCCTCACCCTTCCCTCTTCCTCCTCTAATTTTCTACTCCTCTTCCCTCATTATCTTCTTACTTCCTTATACTTCGTTCTCCTCATTCTCCTCCCCTTCCTTTTCATTCTCCTACCCCTCCCGCCCTCCATCCCTCCACCTTCTCCCCCCACCCGTCCCTTCCCCTCCCTCCATTATTACTCCCTTTCTCACATTCCTCCCTTCCCCTTCCCATCCCCTCACTCCCTTACCCTCCCCCTCTTCCTCCTACTTTCCCTATCTTACCTCTCCTTCTCGTCCTCCTCCTCTAACTCCTTTTTTTTATAGGAGAGGGGGAAAGGGAAAAAGGGTTTGAAAAAAACAAGGTAGGAATAGAAGGACAGCAAAAGTAGATAGATTAGTGGGTGACCACCGTTGCATGAGTTTGAGTGGTTAGATTTTTGGATGTTTTTTCTAAAGAGTGTTTAGGTAGGTTCAAGGCGTTGTTAGGTGTTGTTTGTCGTGATTGGTGTAGGTTGTTTGTCATAGTTGTATATATGTTGTGTTTGTGTGGTGAGTGTTTTACTGGCTAAATTTACTGATTCATGACTTTTTAATGGTAAAGAGGATCGGGCATTGTTCGTAGCTGTTGGAGACTGCTGGGAAAGGCTGCGTGGTAGTGGCGTATATTTTGCTGGTTGTTATATAGAGCTTCTACAGTGGGGGTGTTTAAAGTCGACACTGTCCCATATTTTCATTGCCTTGTGGTGAAGTCTGATGTTTATTGGCAGAGTCTTTGTAAGATGGTGGATATCCTCGGTCGATATTGTGTAAGGGTGTCTTTGGTTGGTGGCAAATCTTAAGGCTCTGTTTTGAATGACTTGAAGTTTGCTCATCTGTGTTTTCCTGAGTGTGTGTTGGGACTGGAGGGTAATCGAGGACAGGGAGTATTAATGTTTTTACGAGGTGTGTTTTTGTTTTCATTGAAAGTTCGTGCTGGCAATGGCTCTCCTTTGGGTGACATGGTCACAATAACCCCTCCTGGAGACTGTGAATCCCAGTCTCTTCCGCTATCTATATCCCTCCTCCTCCTCTCCTGCTCCTACTCCTCCTCCTCCTCCGCGGCCGGCTCGTGGAGGGCTCGCACTCGTCACCTAACTCTCCGCCCGGCCGTCCACCTGGTAGGTCCTCCGCTCACCTGCTCCTTGCGTTACCTGTCCAGCCATGGCGAGTCCGAAGGTGTCCCCCACCCTCCTCTTCACCCTGTTCCTGGCGGCCCCGGTGTTCATAAGTGGGTGAGTACATGAGGGTTTTTGTGGTTTATTTCATTATTTCGATCCTTAGTTTTATTGTACTGTTTTATGGGTTTTGTTTCGTTCGGTCACGTCGTTACATAGAGGCTGCGTACGTTATTATCGTGGCCTCCAGGCTCCGGCTCCGCCTCTCAAATTTTCTGGTAGGCGACATCTGCCACCTCCTACCCGATGACAGCTGTCCTCTTGCTGTGACTGCCTAAATACCCTCAGTACGCGACTTTAAAGCTCCGCCCACGTGACTTTTTTTTTTCTTTTTACAGCAAAGGAAACAGCACAAGGGCACAAAAAAGAGGAAACAATAAAAAAAAGCCCGCTACTCGCTGCTCCTGTAAAGAATCCGAAGAGGTGGCCGAAAGAACAGTCAATTACGTGAGAAGAGGTGTCCTGATATCTTCCTCTTGAATGAGTTCAAGTCGTAGACAGAGGGAAATACAGTTAAAGGAAGATCGTTCCAGAGATTACCAGCGTGAGGGATGAAAGAGTGAAGATGCTGGTTAACTCGTGCGTAAGGGATTTGGACAGTAAAGGGATGAGCTTGAGTAGAAAGTCGTGTGCGGCGGGGCCGCATGAGGGGGGGAGGCATGCAGTTAGCAAGTTCAGAAGAGCAGTCAGCGTGAAAATATCGATAGAAGATAGAAAGAGAGGCAACATGGCGGCGGAATTTGAGAGGTAGAAGACTATCAGTAAGAGGAGGAGAGCTGATGAGACGAAGAGCCTTAGACTCCACTCTGTCCAGAAGAGCTGTGTGAGTGGAGCCCCCCCACACGTGAGATGCATACTCCATACGAGGGCGGACAAGGCCCCTGTATATGGATAGCAACTGTGCGGGGGAGAAGAACTGGCGGAGACGATACAGAAAGCCCAACCTCGAGGAAGCTGATTTAGTAAGAGAAGAGATGTGAAGTTTCCAGTTAAGATTTTGAGTTAAGGATAGACCGAGGATATTAAGTGTTGCAGAAGGTGACAGCTGGGTGTTGTCGAAGAATAGGGGATAGGTGTTTGGAAAATTGTGTCGAGTCGAGGTGGAGAACGAAATTGAGTTTTTGAGACAATGAAGGACACAAGGTTCCTTCTATCCCAATCGGAAATGATACCAAGATGTAATGTGTATATTATATTGTACAAGGATGTTTATTAACACGTCGGTGCATAGGTTGTGCTTAGGAGGTGCAGAGGACTGCTCGGGGTGTGCGTATGACTCCTCCACAAATCCTGTACTATTCTGTAAGACTGTTAATATAGTTAAAATGCCAAAATAACTGTTTAAGTCAACCAGAGAGAGAGAGAGAGAGAGAAAATTAAGTAACTCAAAGTGAATTTAACGGCTCCGCTCGGCCAACACATAATACATCTCACTTAAGTAAAGGCTATTGTGTTATCTCAACCACTTCAATCAACTGGAGAAAGCAGGCAACGGTACACCGGACCTGACGTGAGATAACAGTTCGCGCCTTAAACATAAACACTTAAAAACAGCTAACAAAAAGGCTAACAAAGGTCTGAGGTTAAGCGTCCTGCAGCCTCCAGCCTGGAGTCATGTAATTTCTGAAGAGAGGGTCTTCTGCTGAAAGAAGTTGAATAATGCAGAGTGGAGTCATCAGCGTATGAATGGATAGGACAGTTTGTTATAGAAAGAAGATCATTGATGAATAATAGGAAGAGAGTGGGTGATAGAACAGACCCTTGTGGAACACCACTGTTGATAGGTTTAGGAGAGAGAGAGAGAGAGAGAGAGAGAGAGAGAGAGAGAGAGAGAGAGAGAGAGAGAGAGAGAGAGAGAGAGAGAGAGAGAGAGAGAGAGAGAGAGTAGGGTAAGGAGAGGGCATGGGGCAGGTCACGTGGGCGGAGCTCTAAAGTCGCGTTTTGAGGGTATTTAGCCAGTCACAGCATGATGACAGCTGTCATCGGGTAGGAGGTGGCAGATTAGTTTGAGTAAGAGGTGGGAGATGAAGTTTATGAAAGAAGAAAAAGAGGAGATCGTGAGCACAGGAGGCAAAAACCAGAAAAACAAGGGGACGAGTATTGGAGTTTATTCATGGAAGGAGAGAAAAAAAAGTAGGAAAGAACAAGAGAGATCATGAGCCTTGGAGGAGGAAGAGGAGGAGGAGGGACTTTCGTGGAAGGAGGAAGGTCACCTTGAAACCTGCTTGGCGCAGGTATATGCAGGTGTGTGTTTGTTGCTATTTGCTTCTTCTCACCACACCTGTGGGTTTGTTTACACCTGGCTGTGGCCGCGTGCGTTGATGCCACAATTCCAGTTTTCAACAAATTATATTTATTGCCAAACGAAATAGATGTACATAATGCAAATACATCTATATTATTACTATGTTGAAATGTATGTATAAGTTATTTTGTAGCTAAGTACTTCCATTTCATAGTTTTATGACATTTAGAATTTTCAACATCACTGGACGGGCAACCACCGCCGCCGACCCGGACCCAAAAGTTACTTGAGTTCATCTCTGGACGGCCCGACCGCCGACCTCTGATCCATGTTCGTTCATTCGCCTCTCCCCCTTTCCCCCCGCCCTCCCCTGCGGCACCATTGTACACTTTTTTTTCTACCCTTCGTTGTGCTCTCGTCACGCTGCGCCATTGTACCGGAGTGGACGGACAGCCGGTGAAGGGAAAGGGGAAAAAGGATTCGTTTGTGAGGTATTGAAAAGTCGACGCTTTGTCCCTATAAAAGAGTTGAATTCTGTACTACGATTTGAATCTACTTTTTTTCGCGAACTTAGTTTTCGGGTTTTAAGAGACTCGTATAGCATCTGACAAGACTATCCATGGCAATCTAATGGGGACTTGTTACCTGTTTGTCTTTTTATTTTTTTACGTTTCGCTTATGGCACCGGGGGGCCTAGTGGTCACCCCCAGCCCGTTATGGCGCTGGTGTTTATAGTAGCGCCTTCTTGCCAATATTTCTCATCATTTACTCATTATTCACTCTTACACGTATCGTCACACCTGTCTTCCCATTTTCCTCCCAACACCTGTCTTCTCATTGTCTTCAAACCTCACCAATTTCCACACGTGTCTTGCAAGGCCAACTCTATTCTTTTGGCCTTTTCTCTTCCCTACCTGCCCTTCTTTATCCATTTCCATAGCCTTTCTTTACGTCTTTTCCATCTTTTTCCTTGCCCTTCCCTCATCCCTTATTCAGTGCCCTTTCTCTACACCTTCCCATGCCATTTTTTTCCACATTAACCCTCCTTTCCATGCTCTTTCTTTCCACATTAACCCTCGTTTCCACGCCCTTTCTGCTTGTTCCTTTTCCACGTCCTTAACACCTTCCCCGCCGTTTCAGGGACTACCTCATCACCACGCCCCGTAACTGGATCTCGCCCGGCACGTCCCAGGTATGCGTCTTCGTGCAGGACCCCGCGGCGCCGGCAGGAAGCCTAAACGTCACCGCGGGTCACTACGATGGCTACGACCCCAACAAGAAACTGGCGGAGGAGGTCTTTGATATCCCTGCTGGTACGTTGGCTGGGATGGAGGTTATAGTTTTCTTGTTGTCGTTTGATGTTGGTTTTTATTATCTCATTGTGTTTTTACTGCAGGGTTTTGTTTGGCGCTGACCTGTTCTTGCTGTCAGAGTTTTTTACTGTTTAACCTGCCCAACTTGAAGCACTATGTTCGAGGCTTATCATGTCGTTTCTGGGCCAAATATCCATCATGCTTTACTTACTGGTATATCCTCTTACTGTGTTCTCTACACTTTGTTGTAGTTAAATTCATGCTGTTATATTTATCATTCGTTAAAAGTAAGTTTAGGTTCTCTCTACCCTTCATTACAGGTTACCTCTACCTCTACCTCACTTTTCTACCCTTCGTCACAGGTAAACTCGACCTCTACCTAACTTTTCTACCCGTCATGACAGGCAAGTACGAGCAGTGTCACGACATCACCGTCAACAAATCCGAGTGCTACTACGGGAAGCTCCTGATCGAGGGGAGGGTGGGCGGCGTGGAAGTGAAGGACAAGAAGGACATCATTTTTCAGCGCAACAACGACCAAACCATCATCCAGACCGACAGGTACCTCTACCGCCCCGGCGAGAAGGTGCAGTTCCGCGTGCTGACCATCACCGGGAACAAGCTGGAGGTGTCCAAGGAGGAGGTGAGAGATGGTGTTGATGTCTTTGGTTTGATCTTAATTATTTCACTCCATCCTCACTTCCTTTCTTCTTTCTCTCCTTACTTTCTTCTCTGCAGCGCGTAGTACCTTTTTTCATTGAATTTTTGCTTTTACGTTCGGCCTATAACACCGGTAAACTTTCTTGATGGGGCCTGGTGGTCGGCCCCAACCTATTGTGCGCAGGCAATGTTTTATAGTGGTGCAACTTTTTTTTTTTTTTTTTTTTTTTTACGTCGCGGCCTATAGCGCCGGTAGGCTTTTTCCCGGTGTGGCCTGATGATCGGCCCAAGGCTTCTTCCCGGTGGGTCCTGATGGTCGGCCCAGCCCGTTCTGGCGCAGGCGAGTGTTTATAGTGGCGCCATCTTGCATTGGCTCATGCTGCCCTCCCGGAGCTCATCTTTAATCCTAAAATCTAGAGTCCGGGTTGATAGGTGGTCTTCTGGACAGCATGTGGGTAGTTTTAAGCCACTCGGCGGCGGCTGAAAAATCCCAGCTTGGTGGCACCGGGCGGGGATTGAACTCGCGTCCTCCTGAACGCGGTGGTGTTACTCTGTCGATTCAGCCACCGCCTCCCTGCTTGGCTCATTCTGTTCTAAGGAGCTCCCTTTGATCCTCTTAAGAGTTTGACTGTTGACTGGAGTCCGGATTGATAAGTGGCCATCAGGACAGCATGTTGGTAGTCTTAGGCCACTTGGCGATGACTCAAAACAGTCAGCTTGTAGAGTGGGCGAAACTTGAACCCGCGGCCTCCAGAACACCACGCCTGCATACTGACCACTCAGCCACCGCCTCCTTTCTTCCTTCCTTCCTTCCGTACTTTCTTCACTGGTTAGAATGACGGCTCTCACCCTTTAGCCCTGCCAGTGGTGCATCACTATCCACTATCCCTCTCTCCCCCTGCAGTACTCTGAGATCTACGTCACCACACCCTCACGCAACCGCATCGCCCAGTGGAAGAACGTCACCAACACGGATGGCTTGGTGCACCTCGACTTCCAGCTTGCCGACGAGCCCGAGGAGGTGAGGAAGCAGCTTCGTTTAAGGACTGCTCAGATTGTCAACTTCTAGCTCCTCCTCGTGACATAGTACCTCTTATTATCTTCAAGTGAATTTGTCTGATCTCCCCAATATCAAACTTCTATCCTCTCCCCCGAGTCGGTTAAACATACAGGCCATATCCTAGCTTGTCTCTCCGCAGGGGTCGTACAGGATCCACGTCAAGACCCAAAGCGGGAGTACCATCCAGACGTTCAAGGTGGAAGAGTTCGTGCTGCCGCGCTTCGAAGTCAAGATCACGCCGCCCGCCTACGCCCTCCCCACCGACGAGAAATACTCCCTCCAAGTGTGTGCCAAGTGAGTTACCTGTAACGAAGGTTAGAAAAGTAAAATAGAGATCGAAGCGGGACAGCTAAGAGGGGAGGGAAGCATTGAAGGTTCTTTTAAAGGCAAGATATACTGTAGATGATAGATAATAGAGAGATTTTCCGTATAGTTTCAAATTGCTTAGTCTATGAACACCAAACTCCTCAAACGATACAGAGTTGTCGCAGTCTTTGGTTAGGGAGCTTACGAACAAACTAAACCGAACTGTGGAACCGGCCTTAAGTTTCTCTCGTTGATACTTGATAACATTGTTTTCTTCTCTCTCTCTCTCTCTCTCTCTCTCTCTCTCTCTCTCTCTCTCTCTCTCTCTCTCTCTCTCTCTCTTTCAACGTTTTCCTTGTGCCTCCCTTCCACAGCTACACCTTCGGCCAGCCTGTGAAGGGCAACCTGTCTTTCACCATCCACAACTGGGAGCGGAGGAAGTGTCGCAAGGAAGTCACCCACAATGTCACCGTAAGTACCGTTTAAATACACACGATTGAGGATTGATATCGCTTTCTTTCCGGAATATCGAGGAGCCATTTACAGTTCTCTTACACGTAGAATCGGTAAAAAACAAAACATGATACAAAGCAACGCAAGCCAAATTCACGCACGCAAATGAGTCTAAAATTTTCCTTAGGTTTAATGAGCTATGGACGGCTCTTTTCTCAAGTTCTGTAATGTCCAATGAATAACCGTTTTTAATCTATGACAACCATGTACTCCAGCATCCCATGCGTTTATTGATCTATGGATGCCTTCTTTTCCTTTTAAGTTCTGTAGTGTCTAATGAATCACCCTCCTCATGAGTACTAACTGGAATATAGCCCATAAGAACCAAGTATGCACGCTATCCTTAAACTTGTGTCCTTTGCTTCTTAGATTGACGGCTGCATCAACTTTGCGGTGACGTCCGAGGAGATGCAGGTGATCGACTGCTCCGTGTACAACCTGGAAGCCTCGGCCACGGTGGAGGAGGCGGGGACGGGCGTGCAGCTGGGCGGGAAGCAACTGGTCTCCATCACCCGCTCCGTCGTTACCTTCAAGCCTCTCTACAAGGACGAGTTTATGAAGCCCAACCTCCCCTTCACGGTCAAGGTGCGGAGATGTTTCAGCTTTTGTCAGTGTTTTGTTTTTCTTTTGTTCTGTCTGTTTTGTCATGTCTATCTGTTCATTTCTGTCCTGTCTTTGTGTGTTTGTCAGTTTGTATTTGTATTGTATGTGTATAATCATGTCAGTGTGTCCATTTTTGTCTGTATGTATGTTTGTTCTGTGTGTCTGTGATACTAAAGTGTTCGTTCATTTGTCGTGTCTGTATGCTTTCATCCTGTAAGTTTGTCTGTGTCCTTGTATTTTCCCGTCTGTGTCTGAGGTACTGACAACCCTCCCCGTCCACAGCTGCGCGCCGAGCTACCCGACGGGACTCCCGCCTCTGGCGTCCCCGTGGAGGTGTGTGCCGCCGGCCGCTGCAACAACGACACCACGGCCCTCGACGGCATCCTCAGCATGGTGCTGCACAACTACGATGCAAACAGTGTCCGCGTAAGTACTCCCGCCTCTGTGCCTCTGTCCCGCTGCCTCGCCCACACTGCTCCACCTCCTGCTGCGTGAATCCTTCCTGTTCTTGCTCTACCTCCTGCTATCCAACTCTTTACTCGTGTTTACATGTTTCCTATACTTGCAGACCTCTGTAATAAAACAATCAAACTGAACTAAAAAATAAAACTTCCGTCCTTGAGGTGCACCATATCACCTAATCCTTTCCTTTTGTAGTCTGTTTCTTGTATACTTTGCAGACTTCAAAATCATATACTTATATTAAGGTGAACTTCTGCCCTTAAAATACCTTTCCTTTCATTACTAAAGTTGTTCTTTAGAGGTAGAAAACATGCCTTAACTAACAGCTGCAGGTAAATCATTATGAACAAGCGATTTCTTACATGCAGCAGAAAACTGTCTTACTGTTGGATTATTATTCCAACCTCCCATACTTCTTATCAGTCCAAATAGCAACCAATATGGTCCAGACTTAATTTGAATGTCATAAAAAAATTAAAGGTAGGTTCTCGAGTAGCAATTAAGGTTACATGTAGGTACTATAAGCTTCTTATGCTGAAGAGAAAACCAAGAAAGCCTGTCTTCCTATTAGATGATAATATTATAACGAGCTGCCCATCAGAGACGCTAGTGACCTAATATATATTCCTGCTGATATAAAAAAAATATTTTATTTTATCAACATTATTACCTTGCATGGGGCACTTGTAGCCAGTTGCGTGAAGATTTCTAGAATTCATTATGTCAAACAATGAGGTCTAGGTAGGGCGTAGTAAGGTCAAAGCTAAGCCTAGGTACGGCTGGGAGCGGCAGACACCTGCTTCATGCCAACCCCAAGATGGCGGACTCGACTTCACATTTTTCCACCGCGCGCCGCCTCCTCTTAATACAACCTACATGGTAGAAACTAATAATTTTGACGATTCCTTCATATGACTTGACTCTTCATCGGGTCTAAAAGCTACTAAATTCTGCACAGTTCTTCCCAAATGGTTAAAAGACCCAAGCCAACACACCTGTCTCCACACCCGAGCACCTTCACCACCTGTCCTCCTCGTCCCAACAGGTGAAGACCCTCAACTGCCGCGCCAGCACAGACTCCACCGAGTACACGGACTATATCGAGCACTACTTCTCGCCCTCCAACTCCTCGCTGCTCATCGTGGCGCCGGAGAACACGCTCGAGTGCTCTCCCGCCGCACCCAAGAAGCACCGCCTCTCCGTCCTCTTCTCCGCCCGCGACCAGCCCACCGCTACCCTCACTGTACAGGTGTGTGGGAAGGGAGGGAGGGGTTCACCTCGCCTGGCATACCTCGTACCTGTTTCAATACTACATGGAAATCATACCCTATTATAATACTTTCCTCTTCCTTATCTTTTATCACCTTCCTTATCTCCTTAATACCACACTTTCTTCCTGCAATCCTACAGCTGTGGCCTTACTCCTTTCCTCCTCCTCTTTCTCCCTTCAGGTTATCTTAAAATCCTACAATCAGGACCTCCCTAACTCTCTCCCTCCCTCCTTCCCTCCCCCAAACTTGATTTTCCTCCTTCTCTCCCTCTTTAGGGTTATCTTAACAGTCCGCACTTCATGACCTCCCTCCTCTCCCTGCCTCCTTCAGATTACCCTACAATCCTCTAATCATGAGTCCTTCCTCCCTCCATTATTCTCTCCCCCTCTTCAAGTTTTCATACAATCCTCTAATCACGATCACCGCCTCCTCTCCCTCCCTTCTTCATCCTCGACCTCCTTCCTTCTCTCCCTTCCTCCACATAACCAAATCAAACCTTCCCTCAATCCTCCAGATCGTCTCCCGCGGCATCATCCAGCACACGGCCACGCAGGAGGTGACGCTGACGGCCGGCGAGCTGCCCGTCAACGCCGCCAACCTGGTGGAGCCCATGCCGGCGCCCATCGAGGGGACCGTGCGGGGCGTGCTAAACCTGGACGTGGATCTGCCGCCCACTGCGTCCCCCAGGGCTAGGGTACGTGAGGAGACTTAGAGGGAATGTGGCATACACGAGGGAACTTTTATGGGTCGTGATAGATAGAGGTGACTCATGGGCAGAGCTTAAGGGAAGTGATGGATAGAGGTGACTGATGGGCAAGGCTGATGGGCAAGAATGATGAGATTTGATTATAAGGAGGAAGACTCGCTTATGGGGAAGGCTTATGGGGCAGATAACCTGTGTTGCTGCTCCCGAAAACTCCAGGTGTTATAAGAGTTACGAAGGTGGTGTAGGTAGCGAAATAGTTATCTAAGTGACGTGAGTTGTGTTTGCAGTCTTCACAGGTATGAAAACAAGACAAAATGAGGTGTGGTAGGTCTGAATGAATCCAAGTTGGCATTTACTGTTGCAAGAGACTGTGTAGTGTTGCCGAGTGTTCCAGATGTGTGTGTGTGTTCCAGGTGTTGGTTTGGTACACGCGCGCCGACGGGGAGGTGGTGAGCGACGTGCGAGAGCTGCAGGTCAAGCGCTGCCTGGCCAACAACGTGACTCTGAGCTGGTCCACGCCGAAGGCACAGCCGGGAGACACTGCATCCTTGACCCTTGGCAGCGAACCTAACTCGGTGTGCAGCCTGGGTGAGTGAGGAAGGATTCTAGGCTTCCCTCTCTCTTTCGCAGGCCCCTTTCATCACATTTCTCAGAACACATCCCTTTCTTTGGTATGTACATTTCCAGCACACTTCCCTCTCTCTAAAATGTCCCCATCACATGTTTTCGCATACATTCCTTTTTAACACTTCAATCACTTTTTTATGACATCCCTGTCTAGTTCTCGGACATTCCCTTCGCACCTGCCCTTATCTGTGTCACATGTGCCTCTCTCCAACACTCTCCTCTCAAACACTTCTCTTGCCCTTGTTTCTTTACACACAAACATTCTTGCCCTCTAACAAACCGCTTCCTCTCTTCCCGCAGGCGTGGTGGACAGGAGCACAGAGTTACTGGGGCAGGAACCCGACCCAATCACGCTGGAGAGACTGTTTGACTTCGCAGATAGGTTCACCACCTACAATTACGCCTACTCGCAGGTCAACGACAACGACTACTGCAACGAAAAGCACCGCCTCAAGCCAGAGCCACTCACAGTCGATACAGGTACGGAACTTCATGCCAGAGTGACTTGCGGGTACTGAGAATGGGGAGCGTAATAATCGTAATGAGTGCCAAATATTCAGTGTCCTTGCCTCATCTCTATTGCCTATTCTATCCTATTGTTTCTGTTGTAGTCTTTTGTACTGTCTACTCTGTCCTGCGCCAGTATGTTAGAATTAATCTCTTTACCTGCATACTAAAAATCATAAATGTTTAAACTGTTCCAAACTGTCAAGGTACTAATGAAGTAAGCAAATGTGTGTGTCTTCTGATGCTATTGTCTACTGTCTTTCACCAGTAAGTTATAAATCCATCTCTTCACCTGTATACATAAAATCGGAAATGTTTAATCTGTCCTACGCGATCGAGATACGAATTGATTAAACGAAGGGACAGCTGATTGCAGATGAGCATCGCCGCCAATCACAGCTGCAGCATATCCTCCCAGCTTCACATTTACTTTCCCATCCAAAGAGGGTTCCATCGAGCCGCCCATCCTGCCACCCATCGACAGGTCCTACAAAAGCTACTACGTGGACGCCCTCAGGATGTTCTCGGTGAGTAACATCAACACTCGTCCAAGGCTTCAGTGAATTCTTACCTTACTGGATAGCTTATTTATGAGCTGTTTAAGACATCATATAATTCATGATATGCATGTTTATTTTTTTACTTAGATTTTTGTTTTGTCTTTGAGCTGCTTCCTTTACCATAAAAAATGGTTACTTTCGGTCATTACGTAACTTATCCCCTCCTCCATTCCCCCTTTCCCCCCACCTCTCCCACTCCGCAGGACGCCGGTGTGTACGTGATCACGGACCTCACCGTGGAGACTCGGCCGTGCGTGAAAGAAGGTGAGTCCAGCAGAGGTAGAACGCTTGGCTGTTTGAAGTGGTGAAGGTGCACATGTGACCCGGGCTGGGGGGTGGCGGGCGACGGCTTACACCATGAAGCTTTCAACAGTCTTGAAGCACATAAGTGATGGTTGTGGTGGTGTTATGAGATGCTGTGAAACATTTCTTGCTTAAATGATAGTATACTAACTGGTCAAATGTTTCTGTATTGTTTTTTTCTATAGGTCAAATTCTGCCAAAATATTCATACTTTTATCAAATGATTTCTGAACTGCAATACTTTGTATGTCCTGCCAAATTCTGCCAAAATATTCATAATTTGTCAAATAATTTCTGAACCTAATGCTTCGTCAAATCTTTGTGTACTGTACTTTCTGCCAAATTCTGCCCAAATATCTAAACTATGTCACATTCTTTCTAAACAGTAATGCTTTGTCAAATCTTTCTGTGTTTCGGCGGAATTTAGCAGAAAGTACAATATTTATACTTTGTCACGTCATTTTTGCCCAAATATTTACACTGTCACATTTCTGAACTGCAATGCCTTGTCGAACCCTTCCTTCTCAGCGACGATTGAAAATTTAAGAGTCATTTCCTTGCATGTGATGGGGTGGTGGTGGAAGGCCCGTGTATTATCGCGGAAAAGGTATCTCATTCACATTTTCTGTAACCTTGTCAATGACTTACTGTGACCGATAATAAGACAAAAGTATTGATCAAAATATATACATGCTAGCAAAACTAGATATTCAAACGTTTCATATTACAGTTAAAATCTCCGAAAATAGGCCAAAAAAGGTCTTATCAGTTATATAGAACTTGGGGAAAATCTCATTAGGGGTATTCAATCCTCCTTTTCAGAGTACAACCACCACGGTGGGTTCTTTAGCGATGGCCCCTTCTTCGAGACCCTATTTTCCACACCACGTCCGCCACTTTCCACACGACCTCCGTCACTTTCCACAACACCGCCTCATACCGTCGCTGCCGTTCCCGACAGGGGCGCCACGCTGGACGCACCGAGGACAGACTTCCCGGAGACGTGGCTGTGGGACATCGTGCTGGTGCCGTGAGTGTTGCCTTGCTATGCTTCGGAAGGCTTTCTAGTATTCAGAGAAGCACAGAATTGTTCCCTTGTTAGAAATATTGCGGTAGTCTATTCCTCACACGGGCATTCAGTGAGGCACAGAAGTCATCTTGTTGCTTAGTATCCATTGTGGACATGTTTTTATGTCTTCTTTGTCTTTTGTCTTCCTGTACCTTCCTCTCTGTCTTCCCGTCTGTTGTTCTTTCTGTCTTTATGTTGGTCTTCCATCTTTATCTTCCTATCCGCCTTTCTGTTCATTTCCTGTCTTCCTGTAACCTGCCGTATGTGCCTTCCTGGTTCCTGTGCTATTAAGAAGTTTCTAATATTCAGAGGCAGAGAATTGGAATACGTGTGTTCTCTTGTCTAAATTCTTGGTGTCTGTTCCTCCCTTGTGGGCGTGGCGGTGACTCTGGTGTGCCTTGCAGGGGGACGGGCAGCCAGGAGCAGCAGGTGACTCTCCCGGACACCATCACGCAGTGGGTGGGCAAGGCCATATGCGTGCACCCCCAGGCCGGCGTGGGCATCTCCGACAAGCAGTCCATCATCACCTTCACGCCCTTCTTCATCGACCTGACGCTGCCGCCCACCGTCAAGCGCGGGGAGATCCTGCCCGTCAAGATGTCGGTCTTCAACTACCACAGCGAGGCCCTGCCGGTGGGTGGGGAGGACAGGGCAGGGGGAGGGGAGGGAAGAGACGGGATGAGACAGTACAGTAAAGATTAAAACAAGGTGGGGTGGGAAGGGAAGGAAAAATCAGGGTAGGGTAGGAAGGAGGGAATAGGGTAAGGTATGATGGAAGGGCAGTACAGAGTGTTAGAACAAGATGGGGTGGGAAAGGACGGGATAAGCAGGGTAGGGAAGGAAGGAGGGAATAGGGTAAGGTATGATGGAAGGGCAGGACAGAAAGTGTCGAAACAAGGTGGGGTGGGAAGGTAAAGGAAAAACAGTGTAGGGTAGGGCAAGAAGGAGGAGAACAGGGTAAGATGTGACTGAGGGGGCAGTACAGAAAGTTAAAACCAGGTGGGGCAGAAAGGGAAGGGAAGAGCAGGGTAGGGAAGGAAGGGGAAGAAATAGGGTAAGGTACGATTGGGAGAAATTAGTAGGGATGGGAAGGTTTGGGGACATATTGGAACCACTGGAAACTCCATATTAGAACCTTGGTAAGCAGACTAATGCCTCAACACCTCACAGCAACTCTTCAAAACCCCAGTCTGCCTGCCAGTCAAAGCATCTCCCCTTCGCCGGTAACACTCCCGCCGCCCCGCAGGTCCGCGTCACCCTGGAGGACAGCACCGAGTATGAAATCCTGGAGGAGGCGGGGGCCCCAGGCGTGCGGGGGAAGCGCAGCGCCTGTATCCCGCCCAACGACAAGGCGGTGCTCACAGTGAGGGTCCGCCCGTCCGAGATCGCTGATGTGAACTTGACCGTGTCCGCCGCTGTGGATGCCGTGGAGGTGGGAACATGTGGCGCCGGAGCAAACTCTCCGCAGAGAACGTGAGTAGATACCGAGAACATAGACACCTACGAGAACGCGACTTGAAACCAATAATGTACAGTAGGCTTTAGGAATTGAGTCAAATCGAGTTAATAAAACAAGAAGACCAACAGAAACCAAACATATAAAGATAGAATGTAAGTAGAAACCAGAAATACCAGAAACCAGTGTATGGACAATGAATATAAAGACCCTCATGAAAACTAGTCTTGAAAGCAAGTGTAGGGTAGACTTGGGGAACCGAGTCAAATCGAATTCATAAATCTTAAAAAGACCAACAGAAGCCAAACATACCAAAATAAAATATCGAAACAAGAAATATTAGAAGCCAGAGTAGACTAAAAATATTGAGACCCCTTCCAGAATATTAACTGAAACCTGTAGGGTAGACCAAACTTTGGGATGTTGCGAGTAAAACTGCAAGAGTCCAAACTTTCAAGGTCGACAAAATCTAAAGATATAAATATTGAATGTGAAAAGACCATATATATAGACCCTTCGAGGACATAACTTCAGGCCAAAAGTACAGAGTAGACTTGAGGCAGTGTAGAAATCAAAGACGGCTGCCAGTAACTGCTCGCCCCTCCTCTCACACCTCTCTCGTGTTCCCTTCCTGCCACAGCGATGCCCTGATCAAACCCATCAAGGTGGAGGCCGAGGGATTCCTGCGCGAGAAGACCTGGACCAAATATGTGTGCTCTGCCGATGGTACGTCTTGTGTGTTTGTCCCTCTGTCTATGCCATCCTGTCTTCTGTCTTTTCTGTCTATCGTCTTTTTCTGCCTTCCGTCTTTTCTGTCTTCCGTCTTTTCTGTCTTCCGTCTTTTCTGTCTTCCGTCTTTTCTGTCTTCTGTCTTTTCTTTCTTCGGTCTTCTCTCCATCTTCTTCTGTCTTCTCCATCTTGTCTTTTCTCCATCTTTTTCTGTCTTCCTGTTCGTACCCTCCATGTCCAGGTCTGCATTTCCAACCGTTTGCCTGGCACCTAATTCCTTCTTCCTCCGCTGGACAGACTTCGCGCCGGGTCAGACCTCCCTCACCCTCGAGTCCTGGAACTTAGCGCTGCCGGACGTGCTGGTGGAGGGGTCGGCGCGAGGTTGGGTGACGGCCGTGGGTGATCTGCTGGCTTTGTCCCTTGAGGTGATTGACGTGGTTGTGGTTAGGTGGGGCTAGATTATCAACAGTGTCTTTCTTGCGTTCTACCAGTCCTCAGTCTTTCATTCCCCTATAGTTCATCATTCCCCATAGTCTGTCATTCCTGCATCCTATCATTCCTCATTAGTCTTCTTGCATGCTACAGTTAGCTTCCATGGTGACTGATTAACCTGATATGATGATGAGCTCCTGAAGCCACACTCTTTACCCCATCCCTCCCAGAACCTCGGCAGCCTCATCCGCATGCCGTACGGGTGCGGCGAGCAGAACATGATCAACTTCGCCCCCAACATCTACATCCTGCGCTACCTCAACACCACGCGCCAGACCACGCCCGAGGCCACAGAAAAGCTGCTGCGCTACATGAACACAGGTGAGCTGAGCGGCGGCCAGGGGCGAGATTCTCGTAGGATACGTTGATGTAAGCCTACGTTGTCGTAGCTTACGTGGCACTTACAATCACGTAGGGATGCTGATTCTCAATGGAGATCGCAGCGCTGCAGGTCGCAGCTGATTGGTGGAAGACTTGGGGAGCTGCGACGTGACATCATCAGAGTCGCCAGCGAATCACAGTCGCTTCTTGATGTGAGCCAGCCAATCACGAGCCAGCCTCTCGCCCCGCCACCGCGATGAGTAATCCTCCCTCTCAACCATGCTCTCAGCCCACTGACTGCCTCGACGAGAGTTTCTACATACTCATTATATGACGGACTACCCGGCGCCACCTCTGAGCAGATCAAAGTAAACTACACACGTGAAAATAGACAATGTAATGCAATAAATCATTCAGAGTGACACATGGCCAACTCCCCCTGTAATATTCTGATAGTTTGATGTTTCACATATCACTGAATGACTGATCGAACATTTTTTCATCTGTCACCGTTCTCTCATACTTTATGTAGGCTTTTCGAAGCAAAATCATTTAGCCACGGGAAGCAGTGCCAGCAGTCTGGCGACCTGTGTGACTCCAGTATTTTTTTTTTTTTTTTTTGTTTGTTGCCGCGTTGGGTAGGCATCGGTGGGGTGGGGGGATGGTCCCCAAGGGGCTTTCTTGGGGGGGGTGGGGATGTGATGCAGCCCTTCTTCCAGGTGGGGCCTGATGGTCGGCCCAGCCCGTTCTGGCGCAGGCGAGTGTTTATAGTGGCGCCATCTTGCATGTTGAGGGAAGTGTTGCCTTTGTACCTCTGCTGTTGAATGCTCACTTTAATAGATAAATTTACTTATTGAACACATGTTCTTCCTGTTTTCATGTTGGGAAACACTAATTATAATACATTTCATGTAAATTAGGGGGACCTCGAAAGGCTTACGTCTGCACCCGACCCACACGTAACTTACATACACAGTTACGATCACGTAGCGCTTTGAGAATTGCGGTGAAGGGCTACGTCGTCGTAGGTGTGGCTTACGATCACGTAAGTTTCGAAAATCTCGCCCCAGGTACACAGGTGGGAACATTGGTAATTCATAGAGGAGATCTGGACGTTCGTACAGGCGAGATGAATTGCGTCTGGTGGTCAGGGCGAGAAAATTGTGGTTTCTAAATGTCAATGGAAACGGAAACCATAACTTATAAATCGGTTTCGTAAAAATTTTTGTAAGTGGTAACTTATGAATCATTTTTGTACTAGTTTTTGTAGTAGGTTTTCAGTCCTTTCTGTAATAAGTCACGCCCTTGATGACACAGGAACACCAGTAAGACGTAACCTTTCCCAGCATTCTGCAAACCACATTCAGCCATAGTTTGAAAGGAACGTGGCTTATCTAATGATGAACACTGCAGAAAGGGGAGGGGCTTGTTTGCCACATACCTATAAACCGTGTACTTTGCCGCCTGCCTCACCGTCCCCCATCGCCAGGTTACCAGCGCGAGTTGCTGTACCGCCGCAGCGACGGGTCCTATAGCGCCTTTGGCAACGCTGATGACTCTGGGTCAACGTGGCTCACTGCCTTTGTCCTCAAGTCCTTCGCCCAGGCCCGGGACTTCATCCAGGTAAGGCTAAGACTATGTGAAGGGAAGGGAAGGCAAGACCTGTAAAGCCAGATGGTGTTAAGGGTTAAGAAAGAGCATCAAATGGTAATGTGATGTGTTCGTTGATGTTTCAGGTTGACGAAGAGAAGCTGAACGAGACGAAGAGCTGGCTGATGGAGCAGCAGGACACGGAGGGCTGCTTCATCACCGTGGGCAAGATTCTTAACAAGGCCATGCAGGTACGGCCTCAGTAACCACTCATTGGGCCACAATGCCACTAATAAGAGCCTGGACAAAATACTTCAGTGTGATACTCACCAGCGGCGAAATGGGGCCCGAGTATTGGGAGGTGCTGTGTAACTGAACACTAAATATTGTTTGCTTCACAGGGCGGCTTGAGCAACAGCAAGACTCCTGCGTCACTCACCGCCTACGTGCTGGTGGCGCTGATCGAGGCCGACGAGGACCTCACCTCCCAGCCCGTGAACAAGGCCGTGCAGTGCCTCGCCTGCGACATTTCCACCCACCCCTACACCCTCGCCACCAAGGCTTACGCCCTGGCCCTTGCCGGATGCTCCAAGGCCGCCGTTGCCGTGACTGCCCTGCTCGAGGCTGCCGTGGACAACAAGGATGAAATGTACTGGAAGCTGCCAGAGAGACAAGGTACATATATACCTCCTCGGGGAAGTGTTACCTTCATACAGTGACTTAAAGGCTTTGGTAACCTAACTATTCCCAAAAGTCACCTCAGAGGAGCCTTACGCAAATGTTTCCACGCAGGTAACAGCCAAGCCGCCGCCCTGGAGACAGCCGGCTATGCCATCCTGGCCCTCATGACCCTGGACGCCGAGAAGAACGAGCCGCAGGCCAGGAAGATCATCAAGTGGATCACCACCCAGAGGAACGGCCAGGGAGGCTTTTACTCCACCCAGGTGAGGAGGGAGCGGGAATCACAAACCAATTAGAGGGAGGGAAGGTCCAGGGTGACTGCAAGACCCTTAATACATTAACCTTGGCACCCCTGATGGCACAATAACACTTGGCCTCACTCTTCCCACAGGACACCATCGTAGCCCTGCAGGCACTGGCCACCTACGAGAGCTACCAGCACCAGGGGCCGCTCAGCCTGACCGCCACCGTTACGGCCGAGGGCTTGACTCATTCGTTCAGCATCAACGACAACAACAAGCTTCTGCAACAACTGGTGACGCTGCCCACGCTGCCCACCAACGTGACTTTGGACATGCAGGGCGAGGGCTGTGCCGTCATGCAGGTACGTAACTCAACTAGACCTGCATGTTGTCAGTAAATGGCCCACACACACCTGGCCACTCTTCCACAGCTCCCTTAATCACATCACTGTTTGTTACCATCACCCCATTATCTATCACTACAGCACACCACCTTGTAATACCTCTTAACCCCACCCTCCTCCCCTCCATCCACCCTTTAACCATGCCCCGTAACTACCCCACTAACCTCCTTCCCCTGCCGCATCACCACAGTTTCACAACCTTTCACCCATCACTTAACCATGGATTGAATAACTACTGCCACCCCATTACCGTGCCTCATCCCACCTCATAATACTTCACTTTGCACCTTCCACAGTCACAACCCCTTAACCACTTGACCACCAATCCCTTCACCATCTCCACCCAGGCCGTGCTCCGCTACAACATCCCGACACCCGAGCCCAGCGACGCCTTCGACCTCACCGTCAACACCAACACTGCACCCGACCGTCAGTGCGTCACCAAGCGCATCACCGCCTGCGCCTCCTACCGTCTCTCCGACAACTCTTCCAACATGGTGGTGATCGAGGTGGACCTGATCTCCGGCTACATCCCCGAGAAGGAGGACCTCAAGAAGCTGATCAAGGAAGACAAGAACCTGAAGCGCTACGAGGTGGACGGCAGCAAGGTGAACTTCTACGTGAACGAGCTGACGGCCAAGGACACCTGCGTCAACTTCCGGGTGATTCGCGAGGTGGACGTGGAGGAGGTGAAGCCCGGCACGGTGGTGGTGTACGACTACTACCAGCCCGAGTTCTCCGTGTCTAAGGTAAGGCTTTGGTTAGGGCTGGGAAGAGGAGGAGGAGGAAGAGGAGGAGAGCCAATAGTAAGGTTTGAAGAGTCTTCTGATGTTAAGGAAGCGTCGCCTACTTTACTCTTGTCGGAGAACATCAAAATACAATCCATACTTTGGTGTATTTATGCAACAATCCTTTTGTAATGAAGTATTATTCCTGTGCTGCCTGAGTAAAACACTTAAATCCCTTTGATAACACAAAAATACGCTATAATCGAACATTCACGTTACTTGAGGATACCACTGAGCCCTTCTTTGAGAAGGGTTTGCACGTTCTCTTTTGAAGGAGTAACTATTGTAGAACATTTAATCCTGATTCCTTTTTCACTTACTCGTCTGCATCTCACCATATAATATTTTACTTCCAAGTACTCTAAAAAAAACTGAATTTGAGGGGAACGGAATATTTAAAAATGAGATTAAATATATTTATTTCACTGAAATTAAGTGTAGAGAAAGGTTTCTTTGTGACAAAAAAAGATCAATCAAATCCGTTCAGGCATAAGAGTTATGTCCTAACTGGCAGAAAAACAGTATTGAGATATAGGGCATTTACAATTTGAGACGTAGCGGAGCGTGCCATTAAGTCTACGTATTTGGGTTGCCTACTGTCGCAATATTTTTATCTACTTTGCTAATAAAAACCACTTTAGAAACCAGGTTTACCAAGAAACTTTGACTGTTGCCATCATCACAATCATAGTTTAGAAACACACAACTCATTTTCGTCAAATCTCAGAAATTATCGTACATTTCAGTGCGACGCCCCCTTAAGGGTGTGATAAGTCTGAAATGGAGTGTTTTGTCTCGTTTAGTATATTTCGTTTTTTTTTTTTTTGTTGTTGTTAGTGAGATTGTCTCATCCTTTTATCTATTTATTCATTTCCTTCACTTCTGTCTCCTTTCTCCCTCTTCGTTACTCGTGTTTCCTTTCTTCCATCTCCTATTTCAAATCTCCTTCTTAAACTTTCATCAATACTCCATCTTTTTCTGGCTGTAGTATTAACTGTATGAATTTTGTATTGTCCTCATTGTTTTCCCCTCCTACTTTTGCTCATTGTTTTCCCCTCCTACTTTTGCTGGAATGATTTTTAGAATACTCCTTGCATTTTCTAATCCCTCTCCTCCTATAACTTCCATTTTACTATACTAATTGCTTCTTTTCCCCTACAGAGGTACACGCTTCCCCCCAATGATGAGTGTCGTTAAGCACCTGTGGAAAAAGGGCTGGCAGGTGGTGGCGTCCTACCTGTCCACTTCACCTGTCCATGACAACACCTGAAACTACCAGTGGACGGAGAACTGACACCAAGGAGAGAAAATGGACAGGTGGCGAGATCTTACCTGCCCATCTTTACCTGTCCACTATACCTGTAACTAACGACCCAGGAAACGGACGGCATGGACAGGGAATGGACAAAACAAAGCACCACCACCACCACCTCGTTCAGCCCCTATTCAAACCTTTTTATCTTGCACCTTTTTTTCCTACACATCCCTCCACGGACTGACTTAAGAGTATTTTTGTATATGCTCTGTGGATTACAAAGTCGCACCCAAACAGCTTTTTTTCTTCGCTCTCTGCTCACAGATAAATTACTTAATACATACACCCACGCCTTCAGGAAGACTGTGTAGGTAGCGTTAGTGTTTGCGTTCGATGTTGTATGTCTGGCGGCAGTGTTTTTGGTGTTGCCATTTTTATGGCGTTTAAATTAGTGTTTTCCGGTGTTTTGTTCAGTTATAATTCTGCATCACTTTGTTTTGTGCAGTTTTCTCTTGCTTTGTTTGTCTGTTGTCAGTAGCCGCCACAACCACAGGTTACATTATGTAGAGAAGCTGAACCATGTTTTTAGTGTTGTAATAAATAGTTACCATTTAATTATTTCCGGTTTTATATGCTTCCTCACCACTTTGTGTGTGTGTGTGTGTGTGTGAGTGTGTGTGTGTGAGGGAGAGACATTGATGGAGGACACAAAGCACGGGACGAAGTGTGGCTGTGATGAAGGAGAGTTACTGTGACAGTCATGAAGAGAATTGTGTGATGTAAAAAAATCTTAAATGATCGACTACATAAGTAGTCCTGCACATCACACCGCCACTGACCTGTTCTAACGGGCCTCGCAACTATATCATGACGCTGACACACAGCGAACCACACGATACATGCACAAATACGAAGGAGTACTCACCCCTCAGGCGGCGTTGACCATGCTGGTCTCTGTATCATAACAGCCTCCTTGCTGGCTCTCTCCTGCGTGGTGTTCACGCCACGGCTGCTGCATGGGGAGCGTCCTCCGCCGTGGCAGTGCTGTTCAACTCCTTCATGGTGGCGTGGAGGGTCGCGGACCCCAAGGCGCCAACACTAACAAGAGGCATCGCGTTCCGCCACGTGGCCATGGCAGACGCTGCTCACGGCCTGATGCCTCGCCGTCAGCGCCTTCGCCACCTCCGCCAGGCCATGGCGTGCGTGGCGCCCCACGGCCGCACCGCCTCGAAGAAGAGAACACGGGGGCGTGAAGTTGCCCCCTGTCACCAGTCCCACTACATGGCGCCCTACAGGATCAGCAGGCTGTCCACCGCTACCCTGAACTCGGTGATGTCGTTTGACAGGCTGGCCAGCACAGCCGCCACGGGGCGTGGTGAGGACCAAGGTAAGGATAACGTAGCTATCTTTACCTTGGTCAGGAGGAGCAACAGCCACAGACGCGCCGCGGCGACGGCGCCTTCCACAGAATGAGACACACTGGTCAGCGTCAGTGCTCACTGACCCAGCCAAAGAGACTATGTTTTATAGTCTCCTTGGGCCCTGCTGACCCTGCTCACCATCACAACAGAAAACCACCAAACACACCACTACCTCTCACTCCTGACCCACCCCGCGTCACCCCGGCCCAGGCGGGGGCAGGGGGGTGGGGGGTGTCGCGGGGCGGACACAACCTCTACACGCTGAGGCTGAGCCAAGGATTCTCGAGTCTCCTTGGGCTGATCGGGCTCCACAGCCTCGCCCTGATGCTGGCCGCCAGGAACCTCGCCGTGGCCTTGACCTGCATCACAGTCGGTCATCTCGATAAGCACAACTATCACAAAACAGGATCAAACACTAAATTGTCCTTCAACATCTCGACTCAGTGAAGCTTCGAATCTCGTTTGGAAGCTTCACCGCGTTTTCTCTCACCTCTCAGCTTGCTGTTTTCCATGGCAGCCGCGCGTCACCTGCCAGGCTGCATCGCCGCCTTCACCTTCATCCTGATCTCCTTCATGGCAGGAGGAGGAAGTTGAAAGAATAGAATCAATTCGTCTCCTCCTCCGTGTAAGTTCCTGTCATCGCATCACAAACATCCACCGCAGCAGCCTCCCTCACAGCGTTTTCTTTCACGCCGCCACGAGCCCTACGTCACCTCTCCACCGGTGTTCATGCCTGACTGATGGTGAAGGGAAGCTGTGTGTAGGTTTTACACGGTCCCTAACTTGTCGACATAGAAATAACTTGATATAATACCGTTCAACTCTTAGATACTAAAATATTATACGATCAATAAAATGCTAACTTCATGTGATGTCTTTTTGTCCATTTTTGTGCTCTGTATCCTTTGGCAAGAGCATTAGAAGATTGATTGAGTGATTGGTGCTTAATATTTGTTCATTATTCTGTGTAACTTTTCAGCTTTTCTCAAGACATCTAATAACCTTGTGGCTTCAACTATCTTCACTTTAATTAATCAGGGAGGGTTGGCAGTAAATAAAATCCACCTCTGAGAAAAATGCAAAAAGTTTATTGTTGAAAAGTTTAGTATAAAAAATAATAGTCTTTTACAAAGTTATGACACACAACGTTAGATAAGTTTGTGTTATATACCCTTCCGGAACCCCACTCTGAGAACAGACCAGCGGAAACGAGTTAGAAGCGAAACAATAATTGGAATGCTGACAGGAGACGGCCGTGAGAGCGACTGTAAACCCTTATATGAAGACACGTGAACGAGACACAAAAATGAGAGTAATGATAATAATAATATACCGTATGTTACATTAGGACAGACGCCCGTGTGATGGCAAAATATAAACGATAAGGGAAGAAAAGTATTAATTGCAGAACAGAACACAACGATAACCACATCCTGTATTTATATTTATAGGTTCATAAGTTAATGATAAATGATGGATTATAAAGAATGGGAGTAGGGATATTAAAGGAGAGGAGAGGGAAGGATGAAAAGGAAGAGTTAAAATCGAAAGGGAAAGGTAACAAAGATGGAAAGGGAATGATGAAATGGAAGAGTAAAATTGAAGGGACAAATGAATGTTAGTGAAGGAAGGAAGTAGGGATATTAAGGGGAAAGGGAACGGTGAGAGGAAGACTGACACCAGAAAGGGAGATCATAAAAAATGACGAAATAGGAAATGTATTTAATGGACGGGCCTTGGTAGCCTACGATTTGCGTTACATCGTCGGCGTATGTTATGTTTTTTCCCGGTGGTAGGGGTCGGTATGTCTCTAGTGTATATGGCAAAGAGCGTATGGGATAACACGCTGCCCTGAGGGACCCCGCAGCGTAGGTCAAAGCTGTCGCCTAGGTGTTTTTTAACTCTAAAATCCTTCTCTTCTCTCCTCACCCCTTCCCTTATCATTCCCCTCCCTTCCCCACCCCTTCCTTTCCCTTCATTATCCCTCCAACTCCCCTACCCTTATCTTCCTCCTCCGCTTCTCCTACCCTTCCCATCTTCCCTCTACTCCTTTCTCCTCATGCAGTGCCTCCCCTCCCTTATTCTTCCTCCTTCCTCCTCCTCATCTTCCTTCCCGTCTCCTCCTCTCTTCCGCTATCTATATCCTTCCTCCTCTTCCTCCTCCTCCTCTCCTGCTCCTACTCCTCCTCCTCCGTGGACGGCTAGTGGAGGGCTCGCACTAGTCACCTAACTCTCCGCCCGGTCGTCCACCTGGTAGGTCCTCCGCTCACCTGCTCCTCGCGTTACCTGTCCAGCCATGGCGAGTCCGAAGGTGTCGCCCGCCCTCCTCTTCACCCTGTTCCTGGCGGCCCCGGTGTTCATAAGGGGGTGAGTACGTGAGGGTTTTTGTGGTTTATTTCATTATTTCGATCCTTAGTTTTATTGTACTGTTTTATGGGTTTTGTTTCGTTCGGTCACGTCGTTACATAGAGGCTGCGTACGTTATTATCGTGGCCTCCAGGCTCCGGCTCCGCCTCTCAAATTTTCTAGTAGGCGACATCTGCCACCTCCTACCCGATGACAACTGTCCTCTTGCTGTGACTGCCTAAATACTCTCAGTACGCGACTTTAAAGCTCCGCCCACGTGACATTTTTTTTCTTTTTACAGCAAAGGAAACAGCACAAGGGCACAAAAAAGAGGAAACAATAAAAAAAAAGCCCGCTACTCGCTGCTCCTGTAAAGAATCCGAAGAGGTGGCCGAAAGAACAGTCAATTACGTGAGAAGAGGTGTTCTGATATCTTCCCCTTGAATGAGTTCAAGTCGTAGACAGAGGGAAATACAGTCAAAGGAAGATCGTTCCAGAGATTACCAGCGTGAGGGATGAAAGAGTGAAGATGCTGGTTAACTCGTGCGTAAGGGATTTGGACAGTAAAGGGATGAGCTTGAGTAGAAAGTCGTGTGTGGCGGGGCCGCATGAGAGGTGGGAGGCATGCAGTTAGCAAGTTCAGAAGAGCAGTCAGCGTGAAAATATCGATAGAATATAGAAAGGGAGGCAACATGGCGGGGGAATTTGAGAGGTAGAAGACTATCAGTAAGAGGAGGAGAGCTGATGAGACGAAGAGCCTTAGACTCCACTCTGTCCAGAAGAGCTGTGTGAGTGGAGCCCCCCCACACGTGAGATGCATACTCTATACGAGGGCGGACAAGGCCCCTGTATATGGATAGCAACTGTGCGGGGGAGAAGAACTGGCGGAGAAGATACAGAACGCCCAACCTCGAGGAAGCTGATTTAGTAAGAGAGGAGATGTGAAGTTTCCAGTTAAGATTTTGAGTTAAGGATAGACCGAGGATATTTAGTGTTGAAGAAGGTGACAGCTGGGTGTTGTCGAAGAATAGGGGATAGGTGTTTGGAAGATTGTATCGAGTCGATAGGTGGAGAAACTGAGTTTTTGAGGCATTGAAGGACACAAGGTTCCTTCTATCCCAATCGGAAATGATACCAAGATGTAATGTGAATATTATAATGTACAAGGATGTTTATAAACACGTCGGTGCATATGTTGTGCTTAGGAGGTGCTCCTTGCCGTGGGAACGGTGTTGATTCAGCAAGCCTGCTGCACCGGATCCCTCCTGCACCGGCGAGAAGCCGGCAGATATTAGCGGGCGGCGGGCGAGAGCAGAGGACTGCTCGGGGTGTGCGTACGACTCCTCCACAAATCCTGTACTATTCTGAGAGACTGTTAATATAGTTAAAAAGCAAATATAACTGTTTAAGTCAACCAGAGAGAGAGAGAGTAGATTAAGTAACTCAAAGTGAATTTAACGGCTCCGCTCGGCCAACACATAATACATCTCACTTAAGTAAAGGCTATTGTGTTATCTCAACCACTTCAATCAACTGGAGAAAGCAGGCAACGGTACACCGGACCTGACGTGAGATAACAGTTCGCGCCTTAAACATAAACACTTAAAAACAGCCAACAAAAAGGCTAACAAAGGTCTGAGGTTAAGCGTTCTGCAGCCTCCAGCCTGGAGTCATGTAATTTCTGGTGAGAGGGTCTTCTGTTTAAAGAAGTTGAATAATGCAGAGTGGAGTCATCAGCCTATGAATGGATAGGACAGTTTGTTATAGAAAGAAGATCATTGATGAATAATAGGAAGAGAGTGGGTGATAGAACAGACCCTTGTGGAACACCACTGTTGATAGGTTTAGGAGAGAGAGAGAGAGAGAGAGAGAGAGAGAGAGAGAGAGAGTAGGGGAAGGAGAGGGCATGGGGCAGGTCACGTGGGCGGAGCTCTAAAGTCGCGTTTTGAGGGTATTTAACCAGTCACAGCATGAGGACAGCTGTTATCGGGTAGGAGGTGGCAGATTAGTTTGAGTAAGAGGTGGGAGATGAAGTTTATGAAAGAAGAAAAAGAGGAGATCGTGAGCACAGGAGGCAAAAACCAGAAAAACAAGGGGACGAGCACTGGAGTTTATTCATGGAAGGAGAGAAAAAAAGTAGGAAAGAACAGGAGAGGTCATGAGCCTTGGAGGAGGAAGAGGAGGAGGAGGGACTTTCGTGGAAGGAGGAAGGTCACCTTGAAACCTGCTTGGCGCAGGTATATGCAGGTGTGTGTCTGTTGCTATTTGCTTCTTCTCACCACACCTGTGGGTTTGTTTACACCTGGCTGTGGCCGCGTGCGTTGATGCCACACTTCCAGTTTTCAACAAATGATATTTATTGCCAAACGAAATAGATGTACATAATGCAAATGCATCTATATTATTACTATGTTGAAATGTATGTATAAGTTATTTTGTAGCTAAGTACTTCCATTTCATAGTTTTATGACATTTAGAATTTTCAACATCACTAGACGGGCAACCACCGCCGCCGACCCGGATCCAAAAGTTACTTGAGTTCATCTCTGGACGGGCCGCCAGCCGACCTCTGATCCCTGTTCGTTCATTCGCCTCTCCCCCTTTCCCCCCGGCCCTCACCCCCCTGCCCCTCCCCCCCTGCGGCACCTTCATTTTCCTGGTTTGTGTTTACCTGGCTATTCATTTCTTTTTTCTTTCTTATCGTCGCTGTACAGGTGTTTTGTGTCGTGTTCTCCTCCTCCTTCTTTTCCGTCAATTGTTTTCCTTCTGTCATTGTCTCCTTTCCTTCCAATTATTTTCCTGCTCTATTTTTACTTTCTTTATTATTTATTTCGTGTGTTCATTCTGCTTTTTTTTGTTTTACATCTTATTCTCTTCCTCTGACCATTTATTTCTACTTTATTTTTTTCTTATATCTTCATATTTCTTACTTATTTCTCATTTGTTCTTATTTGTTTTTATTTCTTACATTTTATTTCTTATTTCTCTGACCATTTACGAGTATTTCTTATTTTACACTTATTTAATCTTTTTTCCTCTTATCTATCTGATATTTTTTTCTTTTCTTTTTTCTTTATCTTTTTCTTCCTTTCTGTCTAGTACGCACTTCTGTAATTGTTTTTTTCTATAGTCTTTGAACGAGCAAGTGTTCATCGGGTTCTCGTTCGTTAAATCTTTCTAATATCCCCACTCTGTATAGCCATGAAGAAACTGCTACTGGTCTTGTAGTCTGATGTAATTCTTCCTTTACAGTCTTCGAACGAGCAAATTTTTGTGTATCCTTCTGTACCCTCTGTCCTTTTGTTATCTTTTACGGACTCTTGTTGATCTTATCCACATAGTTAGTAAGTGAAGTGAAAGGGAGGGGAAGGGAAGAAGTGAAAAGAAGGGGAGGAGAAGGGAGAGATGGAAAGGAAAGGGAAGGAATGGAGAAAGGTCATGGGAGACGAGGGAGAGAATGGGAAGGGGAGATGATGGGAAGCTTTCACGTGGGAGGATGGGGGACGAGGGATAACTACAGGGTAGGGTATGGGAGGGATGGGAAGGAGAAACGAATGGGTTAGAGGGAAGTGAAGGGGAGGTGATGCAAGAGAAGGAAGGGTATCATTACAGGAACGTGACTTTTTTTCCCCTTATTGTACACTTTTTTCACCTCATTGTACACTTTTTTCCCCTCATTGTACACTTTTTTCCCCTCATTGTACACTTTTTTCCCCTCATTGTACACTTTTTTCCCCTCATTGTACACTTTTTTCTACCCTTCGTTGTGTTCTCGTCACGCTGCACCATTCTACCGGAGTGGACGGACAGCCGGTGAAGGGAAAGGGGGAAAAGGATTCGTTTGTGAGGTATTGAAAAGTCGACGCTTTGTCCCTATATAAGAGTTGAATTTTGTACTACGATTTGAATCTACTTTTTTTCGCGCACTTAGTTTTCGGGTTTTAAGAGACTCGTATAGCACCTGACAAGACTATCCATGGCAATCTAATGGGGACTTGTTACCTGTTTGTCTCCTTTTTATTTTTTTACGTTTCGCTTATGGCGCAGGCAAGTGTTTATAGTGGCGCCTTCTTGCCAATATTTCTCATCATTTACTCATTATTCACTCTTCTCACACGTACCGTTGCACCTGTCTTCCCATTTTCCTCCCAACACCTGTCTTCTCATTGTCTTCAAACCTCACCAATTTCCACACGTGTCTTGCAAGGCCAACTATATTCTTTTGGCCTTTTCTCTTCCCTACCTGCCCTTCATTATCCATTTCCATAGCCTTTCTTTACGCCTTTTTCATCTTTTTCCTTGCCCTTCCCTCATGCCTTATTCTATGCCCTTTCTCTACACCTTTCCATGCCATTTTTTTCCACATTAACCCTTCTTTCCATGCTCTTTCTTTCCATATTAACCCTCGTTTCCACGCCTTTTCTGCTTGTTCCTTTTCCACGTCCTTAACACCTTCCCCGCCGTTCCAGGGACTACCTCATCACCACGCCCCGTAACTGGATCTCGCCCGGCACGTCCCAGGTATGCGTCTTCGTGCAGGACCCTTCGGCGCCGGCAGGAAGCCTAAACGTCACCGCGGTTCGCTACGATGGCTACGACCCCAACAAGAAACTGGCGGAGGAGGTCTTTGATATCCCTGCTGGTACGTTGGCTGGGATGGAGATTATAGTTTTCTTGTTGTCGTTTGATGTTGGTTTTTATTCTCTCATTGTTTTATTACTACAGGGTTTTGTTTGGCGCTGACCTGTTCTTGCTGTCTGAGTTTTTTACTGTTTTATCTTGCCCAACTTGAAGCACTTTGTTCGAGGCTTATCATGTCGTTTCTGGGCCAAATATCCATCATGCTTTACTTACTAGTATATCCTCTTACTGTGTTCTTGCATTATTTCTGCTGCACTTCCTGTTTCATTCCTCCAGTCTGTTCTTAAGTTCCGTTAAATCACAGTTCTTCATTACTTCTCTACACTTTATTGTAATTAAATTCATACTGTTTTATTTATCATTCGTTAAAGGTAAGTTTAGGTTCTCTCTACCCTTCATTACAGGTTACCTCTACCTCTACCTCACTTTTCTACCCTTCATTACAGGTTACCTCTACCTCTACCTCACTTTTCTACCCTTCGTCACAGGTAAACTCGACCTCTACCTAACTTTTCTACCCTTCATGACAGGCAAGTACGAGCAGTGTCACGACATCACCGTCAACAAATCCGAGTACTACTACGCGAAGCTCCTGATCGAGGGGAAGGTGGGAGGCGTGGAAGTGAAGGACAAGAAGGACATCATTCTTCAGCGCATCAACGACCAAACCATCATCCAGACCGACAGGTACCTCTACCGCCCCGGCGAGAAGGTGCAGTTCCGCGTGCTGACCATCACCGGGAACAAGCTGGAGGTGTCCAAGGAGGAGGTGAGAGATGGTGTTGGTGTCTTTGGTTTGATCTTAATTATTTCACTCCATCCTCACTTCCTTTCTTCTTCCTCTCCTTACTTTCTTCTCTGCAGCGCGTAGTACCTTTTTTCAATGAATTTCTGCTTTTACGTTCGGCCTATAGCGCCGGTAGACTTTCTTGATGGGGCCTGGTGGTCGGCCCCAACCTATTGTGCGCAGGCAATGTTTTATAGTGGTGCCACCTTGCTTGGCTCATTCTGCCCTAAGGAGCTCCCTTTGATCCTCTTAAGAGTTTGACTGTTGACTGGAGTCCTGATTGATATGTGGCCATCAGGACAGCATGTTGGTAGTCTTAGGCCACTTGGCGATAACTCAAAACAGTCAGCTTGTAGAATGGGCGAAACTTGAACCCGCGGCCTCCAGGACACCACGCCTGCATACTGACCACTCAGCCACCGCCTCCTTTCTTCCTTCCTTCCTTCCGTACCTTCTTCACTGGTTAGCATGACGGCTCTCACCCTTTAGCCCTGCCAGTGGTGCATCACTATCCACTATCCCTCTCTCCCCCTGCAGTACTCAGAGATCTACGTCACCACACCCTCACGCAACCGCATCGCCCAGTGGAAGAACGTCACCAACACGGATGGCTTGGTGCACCTCGACTTCCAGCTTGCCGACGAGCCCGAGGAGGTGAGGAAGCAGCTTCGTTTAAGGACTGCTCAGATTGTCAACTTCTAGCTCCTCCTCGTGACATAGTACCTCTTATTATCTTCAAGTGAATTTGTCTGATCTCCCCAATATCAAACTTCTATCCTCTCCTCCGAGTCGGTTAAACATACAGGCCATATCCTAGCTTGTCTCTCCGCAGGGGTCGTACAGGATCCACGTCAAGACCCAAAGCGGGAGTACCATCCAGACGTTCAAGGTGGAAGAGTTCGTGCTGCCGCGCTTCGAAGTCAAGATCACGCCGCCCGCCTACGCCCTCCCCACCGACGAGAAATACTCCCTCCAAGTGTGTGCCAAGTGAGTTACCTGTAACGAAGGTTAGAAAAGTAAAATAGAGATCGAAGCGGGACAGCTAAGAGGGGAGGGAAGCATTGAAGGTTCTTTTAAAGGCAAGATATACTGTAGATAATAGATAATAGAGAGATTTTCCGTATAGTTTCAAATTGCTTAGTCTATGATCACCAAACTCCTCAAACGATACAGAGTTGTCGCAGTCTTTGGTTAGGGAGCTTACGAACAAACTAAACCGAACTGTGGAACCGGCCTTAAGTTTCTCTCGTTGATACTTGATAACATTGTTTTCTTCTCTCTCTCTCTCTCTCTCTCTCTCTCTCTCTCTCTCTCTCTCTCTCTCTCTCTCTCTCTCTCTCTCTCTTTCAACGTTTTCCTTGTGCCTCCCTTCCACAGCTACACCTTCGGCCAGCCTGTGAAGGGCAACCTGTCATTCACCATCCACAACCAGGAGCGGAGGAAGTGTCGCAAGGAAGTCACGCACAATGTCACCGTAAGTACCGTTTAAATACACACGATTGAGGATTGGTATCGCTTTCCTTCCGGAATATCGAGGAGCCATTTACAGTTCTCTTACACGTAGAATCGGTAAAAAACAAAACATGATACAAAGCAACGCAAGCTCAAATTCACGCACGCAAATGATTCTAAAATTTTCCTTAGGTTTAATGAGCTATGGACGGCTCTTTTCTCAAGTTCTGAAAAGTCCAATGAATAACCGTTTTTAATCTATGACAACCATGTACTCCAGCATCCCATGCATTTATTGATCAATGGATGCCTTCTTTTCCTTTTAAGTTCTGTAGTGTCTAATGAATCACCTTCCTCATGAGTACTAACTGGAATATAGTCCATAAGAACCAAGTGTGCACGCTATCCTTAAACTTGTGTCCTTTGCTTCTTAGATTGACGGCTGCATCAACTTTGCGGTGACGTCCGAGGAGATGCAGGTGATCGACTGCTCCGTGTACAACCTGGAAGCCTCGGCCACCGTGGAGGAGGCGGGGACGGGCGTGCAGCTGGGCGGGAAGCAACTGGTCTCCATCACCCGCTCCGTCGTTACCTTCAAGCCTCTCTACACGGACGAGTTTATGAAGCCCAACCTCCCCTTCACGGTCAAGGTGCGGAGATGTTTCAGCTTTTGTCAGTGTTTTGTTTTTCTTTTGTTCTGTCTGTTTTGTCATGTCTATCTGTTCATTTCTGTCCTGTCTTTGTGTGTTTGTCAGTTTGTATTTGTATTGTATGTGTATAATCATGTCAGTGTGTCCATTTTTTGTCTGTATGTATGTTTGTTCTGTGTGTCTGTGATACTAAAGTGTTCGTTCATTTGTCGTGTCTGTATGCTTTCATCCTGTAAGTTTGTCTGTGTCCATGTCTTTTCCCGTCTGTGTCTGAGGTACTGACAACCCTCCCCGTCCACAGCTGCGCGCCGAGCTACCCGACGGGACCCCCGCCTCTGGCGTCCCCGTGGAGGTGTGTGCCGCCGGCCGCTGCAACAACGACACCACGGCCCTCGATGGCATCCTCAACATGGTGCTGCCCAACTACGATGCAAACAGTGTCCGCGTGAGTACTCCCGCCTCCGTGCCTCTGTCCCGCTGCCTCGCCCACACTGCTCCACCTCCTGCTGCGTGAATCCTTCCTGTTCTTGCTCTACCTCCTGCTATCCAACTCTTTACTCGTGTTTACATGTTTCCTATACTTGCAGACCTCTGTAATAAAACAATCAAACTGAACTAAAAAATAAAACTTCCGTCCTTGAGGTGCACCATATCACCTAATCCTTTCCTTTTGTAGTCTGTTTCTTGTATACTTTGCAGACTTCAAAATCATATACTTATATTAAGGTGAACTTCTGCCCTTAAAATACCTTTCCTTTCATTACTAAAGTTGTTCTTTAGAGGTAGAAAACATGCCTTAACTAACAGCTGCAGGTAAATCATTATAAACAAGCAATTTCTTACATGCAGCAGAAAACTGCCTTAATGTTGGATTATTATTCCAACCTCCCATACATCTTATCAGTCCAAATAGCAACCAATATGGTCCTGACTTAATTTGAATGTCATAAAAATATTAAAGGTAGGTTCTCGAGTAGCAATTAAGGTTACATGTAGGTACTATAAGCTTATGCTGAAGAGAAAACCAAGAAAGCCTGTCTTCCTATTAGATGATAATATTATAACGAGCTGCCCATCAGAGACGCTAGTGACCTAATACATGTTCCTGCTGATATAAAAAAAAAATTATTTTATCAGCATTATTACCTTGCATGGGGCACTTGTAGCCAGTTGCGTGAAGATTTCTAGAATTCATTATGTCAAACAATGAGGTCATGGTAGGGCGTAGTAAGGTCAAAGCTAAGCCTAGGTACGCCTGGGAGCGGAAGACACCTGCTTCATGCTAACCCCAAGATGGCGGACTCGACTTCACATTTTTCCACCGCGCGCCGCCTCCTCTTAATACAACCTACATGGTAGAAACTAATAATTTTGACGATTCCTTCATATGACTTGACTCTTCATCGGGTCTAAAAGCTACTAAATTCTGCGCAGTTCTTCCCAAATGGTTAAAAGACCCAAGCCAACACACCTGTCTCCACACCCGAGCACCTTCACCACCTGTCCTCCTCGTCCCAACAGGTGAAGACCCTCAACTGCCGCGCCAGCACAGACTCCACCGAGTACACGGACTACATCGAGCACTACTTCTCGCCCTCCAACTCCTCGCTGCTCATCGTGGCGCCGGAGAACACGCTCGAGTGCTCTCCCGCCGCACCCAAGAAGCACCGCCTCTCCGTCCTCTTCTCCGCCCGCGACCAGCCCACCGCTACCCTCACTGTACAGGTGGGTGGGAAGGGAGATAGGGGTTCATCTCGCCTGGCATACTTTGCACCTGTTTCATTACTACCTGGTGTTCATACCCTATTATAATACTTTCCTCTTCCTTATCTTTTATCACCTTCCTTATCTCCTTAATACCACACTTTCTTCCTATAATCCTACAGCTGTGGCCTTACTCCTTTCCTCCTTCTCTTTCTCCCTTCAGGTTATCTTAAAATCCTCCAATCAGGACCTCCCTAACTCTCTCCCTCCCTCCTTCCCTCCCCCAAACTTGATTTTCCTCCTTCTCTCCCTCTTTAGGGTTATCTTAACAGTCCGCACTCCATGACCTCCCTCCTCTCCCTGCCTCCTTCAGATTACCCTACAATCCTCCAATCATGAGTCCTTCCTTCCTCCCTTATTCTCTCCCCCTCTTCAAGTTTCCTTACAATCCTCTAATCACGATCACCCCCTCCTCTCCCTCCCTTCTTCATCCTCGATCTCCTTCCTTCTCTCACTTCCTCCACATAACACAATCAAACCTTCCCTCAATTCTCCAGATCGTCTCCCGCGGCATCATCCAGCACACGGCCACGCAGGAGGTGACGCTGACAGCCGGCGAGCTGCCCGTCAACGCCGCCAACCTGGTGGAGCCCATGCCGGAGCCCATCGAAGGGACCGTGCGGGGCGTGCTGAACCTGGACGTGGATCTGCCACCCACTGCGTCCCCCAAGGCTAGGGTAAGTGAGGAGACTTAGAGGGAATGTGGCATACACGAGGGAACTTTTATGGGTAGTGATAGATAGAGGTGACTGATGGGTAGAGCTTATGGGGAAGTGATGGATAGAGGTGACTGATGGGCAAGGCTGATGTGCAAGAATGATGAAAGATTTGATTATAAGGAGGAAGACTCGCTTATGGGGAAGGCTTATGGGGCAGGTAACCTGTGTTGCTGCTCTCCAAAACTCCAGGTGTTACAAGAGACGAAGGTGGTGTAGGAAGCGAAATAGTTATCTAAGTGGCGTGAGTTGTGTTTGCAGTCTTCACAGGTATGAAAACAAGACAAAATGAGGTGTGGTAGTTCTGAATGAATCAAAGTTGGCATTTACTGTTGCAAGAGACTGTGTAGTGTTGCCGAGTGTTCCAGATGTGTGTGTGTGTTCCAGGTGTTGGTTTGGTACACGCGCGCCGACGGGGAGGTGGTGAGCGACGTGCGAGAGCTGCAGGTCAAGCGCTGCCTGGCCAACAACGTGACTCTGAGCTGGTCCACGCCGAAGGCACAGCCGGGAGACTCTGCATCCTTGACCCTTGGCAGCGAACCTAACTCGGTGTGCAGCCTGGGTGAGTGAGGAAGGATTCTAGGCTTCCCTCTCTCTTTCACAGGCCCCTTTCATCACATTTCTCAGAACACATCCCTTTCTTTGGTATGTACATTTCCAGCACACTTCCCTCTCTCTAAAATGTCCCCATCACATGTTCTCGCATACATTCCTTTTTAACACTTCAATCACTTTTTTATGACATCCCTGTCTAGTTCTCGGACATTCCCTTCGCACCTGCCCTTATCTGTGTCACATACGCCTCTCTCCAACGCTCTCCTCTCAAACACTTCTCTTGCCCTTGTTTCTTTACACACAAAAACTCCCGCCCTCTAACAAACCGCTTCCTCTCCTCCCGCAGGCGTGGTGGACAGGAGCACAGAGTTACTGGGGCAGGAACCCGACCCAATCACGCTGGAGAGACTGTTTGACTTCGCAGACAGGTTCACCATCTACGATTACGGCCACTCGCAGGTCAACGACAACGACTACTGCAACGAAAAGCACCGCCTCAAGCCAGAGCCACTCACAGTCGATACAGGTACGGAACTTCATGCCAGAGTGACTTGCGGGTACTGAGAATGGGGAGCGTAATAATCGTAATGAGTGCCAAATATTCAGTGTCCTTGCCTCATCTCTATTGCCTATTCTATCCTATTGTTTCTGTTGTAGTCTTTTGTACTGTCTACTCTGTCCTGCGCCAGTATGTTAGAATTAATCTCTTTACCTGCATACTTAAAATCATAAATGTTTAAACTGTCCCAAACTGTCAAGGTACTAATGAAGTAAGCAAATGTGTGTGTCTTCTGATGGTATTGTCTACTCTGTCCTTCACCAATAAGTTATAAATCCATCTCTTCACCTGTATACTTAAAATCGGAAATGTTTAATCTGTTATTACGATCAAGGTAAGAATTGATTAAACGAAGGGACAGCTGAGTGCAGATGAGCACCTCCGCCAATCACAGCTATAGCATATCCTCCCAACTTCACATTTACCTTCCCTGCCGCAGAGGGTTCCATCGCGCCGCCAATCTACTGGTACCACTACACCAGCTACGTGGACGCCCTCAGGATGTTCTCGGTGAGTAACATCAACACTCGTCCAAGGCTTCAGTGAATTCTTACTTTATTTGATAGCTTATTTATGAACTGTTAAAGACATCATGTAATTCATGATATGCATAATGTTATTTTTTTACTTAGATTTTTGTTCTGTCTTTGAGCTGCTTCCTTTACCATAAAAAATAGTTACTTTCGGTCATTACATAACTTATCCCCTCCTCCATTCCCCCTTTCCCCCTACCTCTCCCACTCCGCAGGACGCCGGTGTGTACGTGATCACGGACCTCACTGTGGAGACTCGGCCGTGCGAGAAAGAAGGTGAGTCCAGCAGAGGTAGAACGCTTGGCTGTTTGAAGTGGTGAAGGTGCACGTGTGACCCGGGCTGGGGGGTGGCGGGCGACGGCTTACACTATGAAGCTTTCAACAGTCTTGAAGCACATAAGTGATGGTTGTGGTGGTGTTATGAAATACTATGAAACCTTTCTTTCCTAAATGAAATACTAATTGGTAATTTTTTTCAGTATTTTGCTTCTTATATGCTGAATTCTGCCAAAATATTCATACTTTATCAAATTATTTCTGAACTGTAATACTTTGTTCGTTCTGCCAAATGCTGCCTAAATATTAATGTGTCTCCAATAATGTTTGACCCATACTGCTTCGTCAAATCTTTCTGTATTGTACTTTATGCCAAATTCTGCCCAAATATTTATACTTTATCCAAAAATATCTGAACCATAATGCTTCGTCAAATCTTTCTGTACTGCACTATCTGCAAAATTCTACCTAAATATCTTTTTGCCACATCGTTTCTAAACAGTAATGCTTTGTCAAGTCTTTCTGTATTTAGGCAGAATTTAGCAGAAAGTACAATATTTATACTTTGTCAAATCTTTTCTGCCCAAATATTTACACTTTGTCACATTTCTGAACTGTAATGCCTTGTCAAACCCTTCCTTCTAAGCGACGATTGAAAACTTAAGCGTCATTTCCTTGCATGTGGTGGAGTGGTGGTGGGAAGGCCCGTGTATTATCGCGTATAAGGTATCGCACTCACGATTTCTGTAACCTTGTGAAAACTCACTGAGACTGATAACAAGACATAACCGTTGATTAAAATATATACATGCTAACAAAACTAGTTATTCAACATTTCAAATTAGTTAGAATCTCTGAAAATGGACCAAAGAGGTTTTAATCTGTTATTTAGAACTTGGGAAAGATCTCATTAAGGGTATTCAATCTTCCTTTTCAGAGTCCTACGGTGGGTACGGTGAAGCATTACCTGAGGCGGCTCCCCCTCGCCCTGTCATTCAAGAAGAACACTTCAGCCTGGAGGCGGAAGGCGTCGACCAGGCTCACAGTGGCGCCACGCTGGACGCACCGAGGACAGACTTCCCGGAGACGTGGCTGTGGGACATCGTGGTGGTGCCGTGAGTGTTGCCTTGCTGTGCTTCGGGAGGCTTTCTAGTATTCAGAAAAGCACAGAATTGTTCCCTTGTTAGAAATATTGGGGTAGTCTATTCCTCACACGGGCATTCAGTGAGGTACAGAAGTCATGTTGTTGCTTAGTATCCATTGTGGACATGTCTTTATGTCTTCTTTGTCTTTTGTCTTCCTGTACCTTCCTCTCTGTCTTCCCGTCTGTTGTTCTTTTTTATGTTTGTCTTCCATCATTATCTTCCTATCCGCCTTTCTGTTCATTTCCTGTCTTCCTGTAACCTGCTGACTGTACCTTCCTGCTTCCTGTGTTATTAAAAAGTTTCTAATATTCAGAGGCAGAGAATTGGTACGCGTGTTCTCATATCTAAATTCTTGGTGTCTGTTCCTCCCTTGTGGGCGTGGCGGTGACTCTGGTGTGCCTTGCAGGGAGACGGGCAGCCAGGAGCAGCAGGTGACTCTCCCGGACACCATCACGCAGTGGGTGGGCAAGGCCATATGCGTGCACCCCCAGGCCGGCGTGGGCATCTCCGACAAGCAGTCCATCATCACCTTCACGCCCTTCTTCATCGACCTGACGCTGCCGCCCACCGTCAAGCGCGGGGAGATCCTGCCCGTCAAGATGTCGGTCTTCAACTACCACAGCGAGGCCCTGCCGGTGGGTGGGGAGGACAGGGCAGGGGGAGGGGAGGGGAGGGAGAATACAGGAGCGGTTAAAACAAGGTGGATTGGGAAGGGAAGGGAAAAGCAGGGCAGGGTAGGGAAGGAAGGAGGGACTAGAGTAAGGTATGATGGAAGGGCAGTACAGTGCTAGAACAAGGTGGGTGGGAAGAGACGTGATAAGCAGGATAGGGAAGGAAGGAAGGAGTAGGGTAAGGTATGATGGAAGGGCAGTACAGAGTGTCAGAACAAGGTGGGGTGGGAAGGGACGGTATAAGCAGAGTATGGTAGGAAGGAGGAAACAGGGTAAGGTATGATGGAAGGGCAGTACAAAAGGTGTCGAAACAAGGTGGGGTAGGAAGATAAAGGAAAAACGGGGTAGGGTAGGGAAGGAAGGAGGAGAACAGGGTAAGATATGACTGAGGGGGCAGTACAGAAAGAGTTAAAACAAAGTAGGGCAGAAAGGAAAGGAAAGAGCAGGGCAGGGAAGGAAAGGGAAGGAATAGGGTAAGGTACGATTGGGAGAAATAAGAAGGGCTGGGAGGGTTGAGGGACATATTGGAACCACTGGAAACTGCATATTAGAACCTTGGTAAACAGACTAATGCCTCAACACCTGACAGCAACTCTTCAAAACCCCAGTCTGCCTACCAGTCAAAGCATCTCCCCTTCACCGGTAACACTGCCCCCGCCCCGCAGGTCCGCGTCACCCTGGAGGACAGCACCGAGTATGAGATCCTGGAGGAGGCGGGGGCCCCAGGCGTGCGGGGGAAGCGCAGCGCCTGTATCCCTTCCAACGACAAGGCGGTGCTCACGGTGAGGGTCCGCCCGTCCAAGATTGCTGACGTGAACTTGACCGTGTCCGCCGCTGTGGATGCCGCGGAGGTGGGAACGTGTGGCGCCGGAGCAAACTCGCCGCAGAGAACGTAAGAAACCAAAAAGTTAGAGCCCTTTACGAAAACGTGAATGTGAAAATCCTTACGAGAATGTGCCTTGAAACCAATAGTGTACAGTAGATTTTGGCACTTGTCAGTGAAATCGAATTCATAAAACTTTAAAAGATCAACAGAAATGGAACAGGTAGAATGTGAGTAGAGACCGAGAATATAGAGACCCTTACGAAAACTAGTCTTGAAAGCAATAGTGAAGGTAGACTTGGGGAACCGAGTCAAATCGAATTGATAAAACTTAAAAAGAGCAACAGAAACCAAACATAGAAAGATAGAATGTAAATAGAAACCAGAAATACCAGAAACCAGAGTAGAGACCGAGAATACAGACCCTTATGAAAACGTGTCTTGAAACCAATAGTATAGACTTGGGGAAATGAGTCAAATCACATTCATAAAACTTAAAAAGACCAACAGAAACAAAACATAGAAAGATAGAATGTAAATCGAAACCAGAAAGACCACAAAGCAGAGTAGACTAAAAATATTGAGCCCCTTCGAGAATATTAACTTAAACCTGTAGGGTAGACCAGACTTTGGGATGTTGCGAGTAAAACTGCAAGAGTCCAAATTTTCAAGGTCGACAAAATCTAAAGATATAAAGACTGAATTTGAGAAGACCATAAATACAGACCCTTCGAGAACATAACTTCAGGCCAATAGTACAGAGTAGACTTGAGGCAGTGTAGAAATCAAAGACGGCTGCCAGTAACTGCTCGCCCCTCCTCTCACACCTCTCTCGTGTTCCCTTCCTAACGCAGCGATGCCCTGATCAAACCCATCAAAGTGGAGGCCGAGGGATTCCTGCGCGAGAAGACCTGGACCAAATATGTGTGCTCTGCCGATGGTACGTCTTGTGTGTTTGTCCCTCTGTCTATACCATCCTGTCTTCTGTCTTTTCTGTCTATCGTCTTTTTCTGCCTTCCGACTTTTCTGTCCTCCGTCTTTTCTGTCTTCCGTCTTTTCTGTCTTCTGTCTTTTCTTTCTTCGGTCTTCTCTCCATCTTCTTCTGTCTTCTCCATCTTGTCTTTTCTCCATCTTTTTCTGTCTTCCTGTTCGTACCCTCCATGTCCAGGTCTGCATTTCCAACCGTTTGCCTGGCATCTAATTCCTTCTTCCACCGCTGGACAGACTTCGCGCCGGGTCAGACCTCCCTCACCCTCGAGTCCTGGAACTTAGCGCTGCCGGACGTGCTGGTGGAGGGGTCGGCGCGAGGCTGGGTGACGGCCGTGGGTGATCTGCTGGCTTTGTCCCTTGAGGTGACTGACGTGGTTGTGGTTAGGTGGGGCGAGATTATCAACAGTGTCTTTCTTGCGTTCTACTAGTCCTCAGTCTTTCATTCCCCTATAGTTCATCATTCCCCATAGTCTGTCATTCCTGCATCCTATCATTCCTCATTAGTCTTCTTGCATGCTACAGTTAGCTTCCATGGTGACTGATTAACCTGATATGATGATGAGCTCCTGAAGCCACACTCTTTACCCCATCCCTCCCAGAACCTCGGCAGCCTCATCCGCATGCCGTACGGGTGCGGCGAGCAGAACATGATCAACTTCGCCCCCAACATCTACATCCTGCGCTACCTCAACACCACGCGCCAGACCACGCCCGAGGCCACAGAAAAGCTGCTGCGCTACATGAACACAGGTGAGCTGAGCGGCGGCCAGGGGCGAGATTCTCGAAGGATACGTTGACGTAAGCCTACGTTGTCGTAGCTTACGTGGCACTTACAATCACGTAGGGATGCTGATTCTCAATGGAGATCGCAGCCCTGCAGGTCGCAGCTGATTGGTGGAAGACTTGGGGAGCTGCGACGTGACATCATCAGAGTCGCCAGCGAATCACAGTCGCTTCTTGATGTGAGCCAGCCAATCACGAGCCAGCCTCTCGCCCCGCCACCGCGATGAGTAATCCTCCCTCTCAACCATGTTCTCAACCCACTGACTGCCTCGACGAGAGTTTCTGCATACTCATTAAATGACGGACTACCCGGCGCCACCTCTGAGCAGATCAAAGTAAACTACACACGTGAAAATAGACAATGTAATGCAATAAATCATTCAGAGTGACACACGGCCAACTCCCCCTGTAAAATTCTGATAGGTTGAAGTTTCACATATCACTGAATGACTGATCGAACATTTTTCATCTGTCACCGTTCTCTCATACTTTATCTAGGCTTTTCGAAGCAAAATCATTTAGCCACGGGAAGCAGTGCCAGCAGTCTGGCGATCTGTGTGACTCCAGTATGTTGAGGGAAGTGTTGCCTTTGTGCCTCTGCTGTTGAATGCTCACTTTAATAGATAAATTTACTTATTGAACACATGTTCTTCCTATTTTCATGTTGGGAAACACTAATTATAATACATTTCATGTAAATTAGGGGGACCTCGAAAGGCTTACGTCTGCACCCGACCCACATGTAACTTACATACACAGTTACGATCACGTAGCGCTTTGAGAATTGCGGTGAAGGGCTACGTCGTCGTAGGTGTGGCTTACGATCACGTAAGAGTTTCGAAAATCTCGCCCCAGGTACACAGGTGGGAACATTGGTAATTCATAGAGGAGATCTGGACATTGGTACAGGCGAGATGAATTGCGTCTGGTGGTCAGGGCGAGAAAATTGTGGTTTCTAAATGTTAATGGAAACGGAAACCATAACTTATAAATCGGTTTCGTAAAAATTTTTGTAAGTGGTAACTTATGAATCATTTTTGTACTAGTTTTTGTAGTAGGTTTTCAGTCCTTTTTGTAATAAGTCACGCCCTTGATGACACAGGAACACCAGTAAGACGTAACCTTTCCCAGCATTCTGCAAACCACATTCAGCCATAGTTTGAAAGGAACGTGGCTTATCTAATGATGAACACTGCAGAAAGGGGAGGGGCTTGTTTGCCACATACCTATAAACCGTGTACTTTGCCGCCTGCCTCACCGTCTCCCAATACCAGGTTACCAGCGCGAGTTGCTGTACCGCCGCAGCGACGGGTCCTACAGCGCCTTTGGCAACGCTGATGACTCTGGGTCAACGTGGCTCACCGCCTTTGTCCTCAAGTCTTTCGCCCAGGCCCGGGACTACATCCAGGTAAGGCTAAGACTATGTGAAGGGAAGGGAAGGCAAGACCTGTAAGGCCAGATGGTGTTAAGGGTTAAGAAAGAGCCTCAAATGGTAATGTTGATGTGTTCGTTGATGTTTCAGGTTGACGAAGAGAAGCTGAACGAGACGAAGAGCTGGCTGATGGAGCAGCAGGACACGGAGGGCTGCTTCATCACCGTGGGCAAGATTCTTAACAAGGCCATGCAGGTACGGCCTCAGTAACCACTCATTGGGCCACAATGCCACTAATAAGAGCCTGGACAAAATACTTCAGTGTGATAATCACCAGCGACGAAATGGGGCCCGAGTATTGGGAGGTGCTGTGTAACTGAACACTAAATATTGTTTGCTTCACAGGGCGGCTTGAGCAACAGCAAGACTCCTGCGTCACTCACCGCCTACGTGCTGGTGGCGCTGATTGAGGCCGACGAGGACCTCACCTCCAAGCCCGTGAACAAGGCCGTGCAGTGCCTCGCCTGCGACATTTCCACCCACCCCTACACCCTCGCCACCAAGGCTTACGCCCTGGCCCTTGCCGGATGCTCCAAGGCCGCCGTTGCCGTGACTGCCCTGCTCGAGGCTGCCGTGGACAACAAGGATGAAATGTACTGGAAGCTGCCAGAGAGACAAGGTACATATATACCTCCTCGGGGAAGTGTTATCTTCATACAGTGACTTAAAGGCTTTGGTAACCTAACTATTCCCAAAAGTCACCTCAGAGGAGCCTTACGCAAATGTTTCCACACAGGTAACAGCCAAGCCGCCGCCCTGGAGACAGCCGGCTATGCCATCCTGGCCCTCATGACCCTGGACGCCGAGAAGAACGAGCCGCAGGCCAGGAAGATCATCAAGTGGATCACCACCCAGAGGAACGGCCAGGGAGGCTTTTACTCCACCCAGGTGAGGAGGGAGCGGGAATCACAAACCAAGGAGAGGGAGGGAAGGTCCAGGGTGACTGCAAGACCCTGAATACATTAACCTTGGCACCCCTGATGGCACAATAACACTTGGCCTCACTCTTCCCACAGGACACCATCGTAGCCCTGCAGGCACTGGCCACCTACGAGAGCTACCAGCACCAGGGGCCGCTCAGCCTGACCGCCACCGTTACGGCCGAGGGCTTGACTCACTCGTTCAGCATCAACGACAACAACAAGCTTCTGCAACAACTGGTGACGCTGCCCACGCTGCCCACCAACGTGACTTTGGACATGCAGGGCGAGGGCTGTGCCGTCATGCAGGTACGTAACTCAACTAGACCTGCATGTTGTCAGTAATTGGCCCCCACACACCTGGCTACTCTTCCACAGCTCCCTTAATCATATCACTGTTTGTTACCATCACCCCATTATCTATCATTACAGCACACCACCTTGTAATACCTCTTAATCCCACCCTCCTCCCCTCCATCCACCCTTTAACCATGCCCCATAACTTTCCCACTAACCTCCTTCCCCTGCCGCATCACCAGTTTCACAACCTTTCACCCATCACTTAACCATGGATTGAATAATTACTGCCACCCCATTACCGTGCCTCATCCCACCTCATAATACTTCACTTTGCACCTTCCACAGTCACTACCCCTTAACCACTTGACCACCAATCCCTTCACCATCTCCCCCCAGGCCGTGCTCCGCTACAACATCCCGACACCCGAGCCCAGCGACGCCTTCGACCTCACCGTCAACACCAACACTGCACCCGACCGTCAGTGCGTCACCAAGCGCATCACCGCCTGCGCCTCCTACCGTCTCCCCGACAACTCCTCCAACATGGTGGTGATCGAGGTGGACCTGATTTCCGGCTACATCCCCGAGAAGGAGGACCTCAAGAAGCTGATCAAGGAAGACAAGAACCTGAAGCGCTACGAGGTAGACGGCAGCAAGGTTAACATCTACGTGAACGAGCTGATGGCCAAGGACACCTGCGTCAACTTCCGGGTGATCCGCGAGGTGGACGTGGAGGAGGTGAAGCCCGGCACGGTGGTGGTGTACGACTACTACCAGCCCGAGTTCTCCGTGTCTAAGGTAAGGCTTTGGTTAGGGCTGGGAGGAGGAGGAAGAGGAGGAGGAGGAGGAGGAGGAGGAGAGCCAATAGTAAGGTGTGAGGAGGCTTCTGATGTTAAGGGTGTGAGAAGTCTAGAATGGAGTGTTTTGTCTCGTTTAGCCTTTCATTATTTTTATTTTTTTTTTGTTACATAAGAGTGCAGAATTTACATGTCCAGCTTGTGTAAGGAGACATCAAGGACAAGAAACTGAGAGGGATGAACTAGAGGTGAATGGAGGAAAGCTGGATGAGGTAGAACATTTCTGTTATTTGGGAGATGTTCAGCTGGACTGCGAGACAGGAATGGGGAGGACAGTGAGAGCGAGTGGCGGCAGCGTGGTTAAAGTGGAGGGAGGTGGCTATCGTAGCATCCCTCTAAAGAGCAGAGAGGGGGTGTACCAAGTGTGTATTAGATCAGTGATGTTGTATGGAGCAGAAACATGGGCTCTAACTAGAAAATTGATGGAGGTATTGAGAGCAAATGATCGCAGAATGTTGAGGTGGCAAGACAGGGTGTCCAGTGCAGATGTAGCTAACAGATGTGGAGTAGAGGGCCTGGAGACAGTGCTCAGAAGGGAAAGACTCCGAGGGTTTGGACATGTAAAGAGAGCAGGGGAGGATACAGTGCTGGGAGTTTTGGAGAGACTGGAGGTAAAAGGAAGGAGACCTGTTGGTAGACCTAGGAAAACGTGAAGGTGTATACAGGAAGACTTGGCACTGATGCGGTTGGATGAGCATCGGGCAGAAGACGGTAGAATGGAGAAGAGCCATAAAGCGTCCAACCGCTCAGGAAGAGTGAAAACGGACGGTAAACGAAATAATGATTGTTAGTGAGACTGTTTCATCCTTTTATCTATCAATTCATCTCTTTCACTTCTGTCTCCTTCCTCCCTCTTCGTTATTCGTGTTTCTTCCATCTCCTATTTAAAATCTGCTAGTTAAACTTTCATCTATATTCCCTCTTATTCTGTCTGTAGTATTAACTGTATGAATTTTGTATTGTCCTTATTGTCTTTCCCTCGATAAGTTTCTGTTGTCACTGTAATGATTTTTAGAGTACTCCTTGCAGCATTTTCTAATCCCTCTCTTCCTATAACCTTAACTTTACTATACTAATTCCTTCTTTTCCCTCTTCCCCTACAGAGGTACACGCTTCCCCCCAATGATGAGTGTCGTTAAGCACCTGTGGAAGAGGGGCTGACAAGTGGTGGCATCCTACCTGTCCACTTCACCTGTCCATGACAACACCTGAAACTACCAGTGGACGGAGAACTGACACCAAGGAGAGAAAATGGACAGGTGGCGAGATCTTACCTGCCCATCTTTACCTGTCCACTATACCTGTAACTAACGACCCAGGAAACGGACAGCATGGACAGGGAATGGACAAAACAAAGCACCACCACCACCACCTCGTTCAGCCCCTATTCTACCTTTTTATCTTGCACCTTGTTTTACTACACATCCCTCCACGGACTAATTTAAGAGGATTTTTTTATATGCTCTATGGATTACAAAATCGCACCCGAACGGCTTTTTATCTTCGCTCCCGGTTCACTGATAAATTACTTAATACATACACCCACGCTACTTAATACATACACCCACGCCTTCAGGAAGACTGTGTAGGTAGCGTTAGTGTTTGTGTTCGATGTTGTTATGTCTGGCGGCAGTGTTTTTGGTGTTGCCTTTTTTATGGCGTTTAAATTAGTGTCAAGTGTTTTCCGGTGTTTTGTTCAGTTATAATTCTGCATCACTTTGTTTTGTGCAGTTTTCTCTTGCTTTGAATGTCTGTTGTCAGTAGCCGCCACAACCACAGGTTACATTATGTAGAGAAGCTGAACCATGTTTTTTAGTGTTGTAATAAATAGTTACCATTTAGCTATTTCCTGTTTTATATGCTTCCTCACCACCTGAATGTGTGTGTGTGTGTGTGTGTGATTGTGTGTGTGTGTGTGTAAGACACTGATGAAGGACACAAGCACGGGTCGATGTATGGCTGTGATGAAGGAAAGAGTTACTGTGACAGTCATGAAGAGAATTGTATGATGTAAAGAAATCTTAAATGATCGACTACATAATAAGTCCTGCACATCACACCGCCACTGACCTATTCTAACGGGCCTCGCAGCTATAGGCCGGTCTTACAGTCCTTTCGAGAGCGGCAAAACGAAAACGCTCACCAGGTTCGTTGGCTGGCGCAGGATTTACGCAGATTTACGCTCCCTAACCACAGGCGCACCCAACCTACTATGCGTTTCAGGCGCCATGAAACACAGTTTTTCGAATATAACATTTTAACAAAGCGTCGGACAAGGATGGTATTTTGGAAGACGATGATTGAGACCCCGACCTAATTGGCAAAAATAGGCTTAGATGCCAAATGTGGATGATTACGGCACTTGTGACGTTTTACTATGAAGTAGTAGTAATCACTGACTCAACTGGTAGTTATCTCTCTCCTCTCCTCTCCTCTCCTCTCCTCTCCTCTCCTCTCTCTCTCTCTCTCACACACACACATGCACACACACACACACACACACAATAGTTCAGCCCTATACATAGGGATGATGCTCATTTGAAATTATTATATATTTGCGAAAAAAGTTTTACTCGCCGGAAATTACTTATCCTTTCCATGGAAAATACGGTCTTTGGTACAAAATTAACCTGCTGTAAGTATATAACATAGTGCAGTGGATGAACTATTGTTACTGTGTGTGTGTGTGTGTGTGTGTGTGTGTGTGTGTGTGTGTGTGAGAGAGAGAGAGAGAGAGAGAGAGAGAGAGAGAGAGAGAGAGAGAGAGAGAGAGAGAGAGAGAGAGAGAGAGAGAACTACCGGTTGAGTCAGTGATTACTACTACTTCATAGTAAAACGTCACATTGACGTCACGACTTGAACGAGAGGCGGTGCATACATGATGACGGCACCTTGCCTCGCTACCCGTACCTGTATATTTTAGTGAAGTTTACCTAAAAGTTACTCTTACAAGTGCCGTAATCATCCACATTTGGCACCTAAGCCTTTTTTTGCCAATTAGGTCGGGGTTTCAGTCATCGTATTCCAAAATACCATCCTTGTCCGACGCCTTGTTAAAATGTTATATTCGAAAAACTGAGTTTCATGGCTTCTGAAACGCATAATAAATCGTCAGCAATGTTGGTATAACTGGTCGGCTGAGGTTGCCAAGCGGGAGCGTGAAAACGTAAACAAAGTCACGTAATTTCTCGGCGCGTACCTGCAGCGGCCACAGTTGTTTTTCTCGAGAGAAATCATGTTTTCAGGATTACCTCGTCTCCAGGTAGAGTTGTGGGCATACCTCAAAGCTGCGTGTAGCCTCTGTGATTGTCCGCCTCACCTGTTATTGAGTCTGTGTTGGGTAATAATAATAATGACGGGGCCAGTGTGACATTTCTGCTACCCACAGTTTATCTTCCCAAAGTTTTCTTAGATACCCATTAGTTATTCAGCCCAAAAGGTTGCATGAACAGCTGGGTGAGCTGACCTAACCACTACAGCCACCAGCCCAACTGTCCAGTGCACTGACAGTGCTGGCAGGGTTATGTTAAGTTTACTTAGATTAGTTAATCTTCTTTATTACTTCTATTGAATTATTTATTTCTGGATCTGGATCTGGATTTATGATGCGCAGGGCACCTTTCAAGTGCATAACACGCATATTGTATACTTTCTTCAATTTATAATGGTATTGAGTATTATCAATCTGAAAACAGTAAGAAATAAAGCAGGGGAAATTATTTCTTGACTCAAAGAAATGGATATTTGGGAAAACCTGGGGAAAGTAAACTGATAACTCTCCTGTCACACTAGCCATGTCCCAGGATAGTTAGTTCTTACCAACAACCAGCTCAAGGGCCAATAAGATGGAGATGAGTACTGAGGCCACATGCAGCTGTAGCATATGCCCCCAACTTTACCTTTATTAATTTAGCATGGGGTAAAGAATTTATCGTTATTTCATATTAATAATTTATTGATATAGTTTTATTTAGCCTTAGTACATGCAATGAAAAAAGAATTACACACTAATCATTTATTTTTCAATGTTGAAAATACAAGAAAATTTATCATCAAATAAAGATTTTCTTACAGCTAAAGGTCTTTCATGATATTTGTAACTTGACTGCTCTTTGATACAGGACAGCCCTAGGGCTTTTTCCTGGAGCAGAAATAGTGGATGATCCTGTCACCATTCTCCATCCATTCCAACTGGCCTGTATGGTACTTCTTTTTTCTCTTCTATAGCACACATTCCATTGCTCTGGACTGTTAACCCCTAGTATTTGAGCTTATCTACCTTTGCCAACTCCACTCACTGAAACATCACTGTACCATCTCCATAGGGCTCACTCACATGTACTCAGTCTTGCTCCTGCTGATTTTCATCTCTCTTCTACAGTGCATACCTCCCCCTCTCTAGTTCATTTTCAGTTTCTTCCCTGCCTTCACTACATATCACAATGTCATCCACAAATATCATGGTCCACAGAGACTGCTTCCTGACCTCATCTGTCAGCCTGTACATCACTACTGAGAGTGATTGGGCTGATCCCAGGTATAGTCCAACCTCTACCCTGAACATTTTCGGACACATGGTGTACTTCCTCTGATGGAGAAAATTATACGTAGAAAGGGTATCAGATATATCAATTGGCAACTTCTCCAATATCCCTGCTACATGGTGACTACAATTTATATGCAATTAGCTATGGTGAAGAGGAAATTGCTTGTGGCCAGGTATTTCACTGTGACAAGCATCTTATGATTCAGAAGAATTCCACATCCTGCGGGAGAGACATGCAAAAAGTATTAGTATAAAAAAAAAAATGCTGTCTTGTTGAAATTAGGATAAAAATAAATAAAAGTTGGGTGTGCAGAAAATAAGAAAACTGAGAAAGAGACAAGCTGGAAATTTTATACAGAAGTACATTATAACAGTGACTGAGGGACAGAGAGATGAATGGAAGAACAAAATTTAATGCTAATGCATCTATAGAGTATGTCCCCAACTTTAATTTTTTTAGGAAGGGGGTCGAGCCGAACCTAACCTGCATAATCCTACATGACCTACCAGAAGATTTTGGCCTGACCTGAGTGGTGTATTTCAGACACTGAATTAATTTTTTGGTAAACTATGTTGCTTTATCATATGGAAATAATTGTCACACCAGAAAACAATGATGAGAACAATGTAGCCAAAAATTTATAGAAAACAACACAGCTATTTCAAGAAAATATAAAAAAATCTTCTTAACTGCCATTCTCAAAAATTACTCAATTAATACTGTACGGTAGTCAGTAGGTATCTTAAATAAGTGAGAAAAATCATCTTATTGCTGTGGAAACTTGTGCTGTGAAGTAGCTGTCAGGGCAACTGACACTACCGTATCTTAGAGCTGCAGCTCAACATTAGGATAGTAACCAATCACTGCTAAGGATAATAACCTATTGCTGCTAAAATAAACTATGACGACTTAATAGATTGAGAATTATATATGAATCTGTGGAACTAAGCAAATCTAATAATTAGTAACCCGATGCCCTCTAACTTGGATAGTAATAATTTGCTGAATGATAATCAATATGGTTTCCGACCAGGGCGCTCTACTGAGGATCAGTTGATATTAACCTACAATGAAATAACTACATATGTGGTTGGACCAAGGATTTAATGTGGATCTTGAGTTGTTCGACTTCTCCAAGGCTTTTGATGTTGTTTCCCATGACATACTACTCGTGAAACTGAGCATGTTGGGCATTACCGGCAAGCTACTTGACTCGATTAGAAACTTTCTAACTGGCAGGGAATTGAATGTTGTTGTGGACCATAAGTTTAGCAATACAAGACTGGTACGTAGCTGAGTCCCTCAGGGCTGTGCTTGGCCCCTTACTTTTTCTTATCTATGTAAACTTCCTCACACACAACATAACTGTTTCTACCAAGATCTTTGCTGATGACCTTAAGTTGTACATCAACATTAAGACAGATTCCAGCCCAAATACAGTCAGTGATATGATGCAGTGTAAACAAACTGTAAATTCCCTTTTTACTACATCTAAATCCTGGGGTCTTACTATGAATTCTTCCAAGTGCGTTTTATTAAGATTCCAGAGACGTCAGATGAACTGGGAAGTTTTGGGCCTATCCAGACTTTATTACATGGACAACATACCCCTTCCTATAAATGACATTGCCGTTGATTTAGGAATAACAGTTGATTGCAATTTGAAGTTTCATCAACACATTGCTAATATACTCAACAAAGCCAGAGGCATTATGCAGAATAGCTATCCTTAAAGCAACAGTTAATCGTCATGCTTCATTTATGGTCCCCCTTTTCATTACTCATGTAATGAATACTCCTCTGGTGTGTGGAACACAGGCTATGTTGGAAACTTGAAGTTATTAGAGTCAGTTCAGAGGCGTTGGACAAAGTACATTCATGGCTTAGAAAATTTAAATTATCTTGAAAGGTTAAAATCACTAAATTTATTCCCAATACACGGTCATTTGCTCCGTCATGACATGATCAAGTACTGGCAGATCTTTCATAATAAATGTGCAATCTCCCCTTCAGACCTTTTTGTTCTAACTCCTGATCTACCCACTAGAGGCCATCAGTACAAAATAGCACATATTAGGACCCAGCTTGAACTAAGGAAGAGGTCCTTCAGTGTCAGTGTGGAGTTCCCTCCCAGAATCCCTAGTCACCCTCCAGTCCCTATTTCTATTTAAATCAGCACTAGCTCATCATCTTCGGGACAAACTTTTAGAATATCATTAAATGACTATAGTCTATAGCTGTTCATCTAATCTTATAAATCCTATTACAAGTTGACTGCACATGATGCACTATTCAGCTCTTTCACTAGTATGTACTTGTTTTTGTGTAAGTAATTATATATTGAGAGGTGGTGCATCCTAGTACCCTCTCCTCATCATGTGGATTGTGGGGTGAGTAAACCAGGTGAGTAACTAATAATCTATTAGAGCTAAAATAGTTACCTTTCACTGTAAGACAGTAGCCTATCACCTCTTATCTAGTTATTCATAACACAAACTAGTACTGATTAGTACGTAAACCTTATTTCTGTATCCTGTCCTATCGCTCCTGTACATCCTCTGGACCCACCAAAGAGGCGATGCTTCTGGCATTTTGCTTCAGCTCGGTGGGACGACCTGAGGATGTACTTTTCCGATTTCCCGTGGAATGATTACTGCTTCCAGGAGAGAGACCCCTCTGTGTGTGCCCAGCGCATCACAGAGGTGATTGTCTCTGGAATGGAGGCATACATTCCACGTTCTTTCTCTACTCCTCATGGTAAAAAGCCTTGGTTTAATCATGCTTGTTCTCGTGCTATTAAAGATAGAGAGGCAGCTCACAAAAGGTTCCAGAGCCTTCGAACACCCGCTAACTTTGACCTTTACATTTCAGCCTGGAATCGTGCCAAATTTATTCTCCAACTTACCAAAACTTCTTTTATCAATAGAAAATGTCAACATCTTGCTTCTTCTAATTCTTCCCTTGACTTCTGGCATCTAGCCAAAAATATCTCCTCCAATTTCACTTCTTCCCTTTTCCCTCCTCTCCTTAACCCTGACGGCAGCACTGCCGTCTCATCTGTCTCTAAGGTTGAACTCTTCGCTCAAACTTTCTGTAAGAACTTCACCCTGGACGATTTTGGGCATATTCCTCCTACTCATCTTCCCTCTGACTCCTTTATGCCTGTTATTAAAATTCTTCCAAATGATGTTTTCTATGCCCTCTCTGGCCTCAACTCTCAGAAGGCTTATGGACCTGATGGAGTGCCTCCTATTGTCCTTAAAAACTGTGCTTCTGTGCTGACACCCTGCCTGGTCAAACTCTTTCGTCTCTGCCAATCAACATATATCATTCCTTCCTGCTGGAAGTATGCCTTTGTACAACCTGTGCCTAAGAAGGGTGACCGTTCCAATCCCTCAAACTACCGCCCTATAGCTTTACTTTCCTGTCTATCTAAAGCTTTTGAATCAATCCTTAACCGGAAGATTCAAAAGCACCTTTCCACTTCTAACCTTCTATCTGATCGCCAGTATGGGTTCCGCAAGGGGTGTTCTACTGGTGATCTCCTTGCCTTCCTAACTGACTCTTGGTTATCCTCTCTTAGCCGTTTCGGTGAAACCTTTGCTATTGCGCTGGACATATCAAAAGCTTTTGATAGGGTCTGGCACAAATCTTTGCTTTCCAAACTACCCTCCTGCGGTTTCTATCCTTCTCTCTGTACCTTTATCTCCAGTTTCCTTTCTGACTGTTCTATTTCTGCTGTGGTGGATGGTCACTGTTCTTCCCCTAAACCAATCAACAGTGGTGTCCCACAGGGTTCTGTCCTATCTCCCATTCTCTTTCTGTTTTTCATTGATGATCTTCTTTCCAAAACGAACTGTCTTATCCATTCTTACACCGATGACTCCTCCACTCTGCATTACTCAACTTCTTTTAATAGAAGACCCACTCAACAGGAACTTAACGATTCAAGGCTGGAGGCAACAGAATGCTTAGCCTCAGACCTTACTATTATTTCCGATTGGGGCAAGAGGAACCTGGTGTCCTTCAGCGCCTCAAAAACACAGTTTCTCCACCTATCCACTCGACACAATCTTCCAAACAACAATCCCCTAATCTTTGACAACACCCAGCTATCACCTTCTTCAACACTAAACATCCTCGGTCTATCCTTAACTCAAAATCTCAACTGGAAACTTCTTATCTCATCTCTTACTAAATCAGCTTCCTCTAGGCTGGGCGTTCTGTACCGTCTCCGCCAGTTCTTCTCCCCCACACAGTTGCTATCCATTTACAGAAGCCTTGTCCGCCCTCGTATGGAGTATGCATCTCATGTGTGGGGGGGCTCCACTCACACAGCTCTCCTTGACAGAGTGGAGTCAAAGGCTCTTCGTCTCATCAGCTCTCCTCCTCATACTGATAGTCTTCTACCTCTCAAATTCTGCCGCCATGTTGCCTCTCTTTCTATCTTCTATTGATATTTTCATGCTGACTGCTCTTCTGAACTTGCTAACTGCATGCCTCCCCCCCTCCCACAGCCTCGCTGCACACGACTTTCTACTCATGCTCATCCCTATACTGTCCAAACCCCTTATGCAAGAGTCAACCAGCATCTTCACTCTTTCATCCCTCATGCTGGTAAACTCTGGAACGATCTTCCTTCATCTGTATTTCCTCCTGCCTACAACTTGAACTTTTTCAAGAGGAGGGTATCAGGACACCTCTCCTCCCGAAACTGACCTCTCTTTTTGGACACTCCTTTAACCTCTATTCAGGAGCAGTGAGTAGCGTTTGTTTTTTGTTTTTTTACACCCTTGAACTGTCTCCTTAGTTGTAAAAAAAAAATATATATATATATCAGAAATAAACTGGTGACCACCCGTGATGGATGTAATTCTATAGTTTTCATTTTCTCTCCCCCTCTGCCTGGGACCAGCTATTATGAATAGTTCCACTATACCTTGAGTGCTTTTTGGGTGACTTGTCTTACATATTCATAGTTAATATTTCATAATAGATTTCAAGTTGATTGAGTGCCACTAAATCCACAGGTATATGCAATGGTTTGTTAACCAAGTCAGCATACCCATATGAGCCATGAAGACAACTACATACAACTTTTTCAAAAAGATAAATAAAACACAATATATACTTACCGAAAATATCCATTGCGTTGGCTGAGACGACAGACTCTGTTGTGTTGAGGGTGTATGATACGCTGCCCAGTAAAACGCTTGTAAATCAAAAATAACGAAAACGGGTGACTGTAAGACCGGCCCTATATCATGACGCTGACACACAGCGAACCACACGATGCATGCACAAAAACGAAGAAGTACTCACCCCTCAGGCGGCGGTGACCATGCTGGCTCCCAAGGAAACTATCAGTATCATAACAGCCTCCTTGCTGGCGCTCTCCTGCGTGGTGCTCACGTCACGGCTGCTGCATGGGGAGCGTCCTCCGCCGTGGCAGTGCTGTTCAACTCCATGGTGGCGTGGAGGGTCGCGGACCCCAAGGCGCCAACACTAACAAGAGGCATCGCGTTCCGCCACGTGGCCATGACAGACGCTGCTCACGGCCTGCTGCCTCGCCGTCAGCGCCTTCGCCACCTCCGCCAGACCATGGCGTGCGTGGAGCCCCACGGCCGCGCCGCCGCGAAGAAGAGAACACGGGGGCGTGAAGTTGCCCCTTGTCACCAGTCCTCCCACTACATGGCGCCCTACAGGATCAGCAGGCTGCCCGCCGCCACCCTGAACTCGGTGATGCCGTTTGACAAGCTTGCCAGCACAGCCGCCACGGGGCGTGGTGAGGACCAAGGTAAGGATAACGCAGCTATCTTTACCTTGGTCAGGAGGAGCAACAGCCACAGACGCGCCGCGGCGACAGCGCCTTCCACAGAATGAGACACACTGGCCAGCATCGGGGCGCGTAAACACAAGCGTCAATGCTCACTGGCCCTGCTGAGTGCTGAGGCGCTCACCATCACGACAGAACACCACCAAACACACCACTCCCTCTCACACCTGACCCATCCCGTGTCAGCCCCGGCCCAGACGGGTGTGGCGGGGGTGTGGGGGGTGTCGCGGGGCGGACACAACCTCTACACGCTGAGGCTGAGCCAGGGATTCTCGAGTCTCCTTGGGCTGATCGGGCTCCACAGCCTCGCCCTGATGCTGGCCGCCAGGAACCTCGCCGTGGCCTTGACCTGCATCACAGTCGGTCATCTCGATAAGCACAACTATCACAAAACAGCATCAAACACTAAATTGTCCTCCAACATCTCGACTCAGTGAAGCTTTGAATCTCGTTTGGAAGCTTCACCGCGTTTTCTCTCACCTCTCAGCTTGCCGTTTTCCATGGCAGCCGCGCGTCACGTGCCAGGCTGCATCGCCGCCTTCACCTTCATCCTGGTCTCCTTCATGGCAGGAGGAGGAAGTTGAAAGAATAGAATCAATTCGTCTCTTCCTCCGTGTAAGTTCCTGTCATCGCATCACAAACATCCACCGCCGCAGCCTCCCTCACAGCGTTTTCTTTCACGCCGCCACGAGCCACATGTCACCTCTCCACCGGTGTTCACGCCTGACTGATGGTGAAGGGAAGCTGTGTGTAGGTTTTTTACGGTCCCTAACTTGTCGACATAGAAATAACTTGATATAAAACTGTTCAACTCTTAGATACTAAAATATTATTCGATCAATAAAATGCTAACTTCATGTGATGTCCTTTTTGTCCATTTTTGTGCTCTGTATCCTTTGGCAAGAGATTGATTGATTGATTGGTGTTTAATATTTGTTCAGTATTCTGTGTAACTTTTCAGCTTTTCTCAAGACATCTAATAACCTTGTGGCTTCAACTATCTTCACTTTAATTAATCAGGGAGGGTTGGCAGTAAATAAAATCCACCTCTGAGAAAAATGCAAAAAGTTTATTGTTGAAAAGTTTAGTATAAAAAATAATAATGTCTTTTACAAAGTTATGGCACACAACGTTAGATAAGTTAGTGTTATATACCCTTCCGGAACCCCACTCTGAGAATAGACCAGCGGAAACGAGTTAGAAGCGAAACAATAATTGGAATGCTGACAGGAGACGGCCGTGAGAGCGACTGTAAACCCTTATATGAAGACACGTGAACGGGACACAAAAATGAGAGTAATGATAATAATAATATACCGTATGTTACATTAGGACAGACGCCCGTGTGATGGCAAAATATAAACGATAAGGGAAGAAAAGTATTAATTGCAGAACAGAACACAACGATAACCACATCCTGTATTTATATTTATAGGTTCATAAGTTAATGATAAATGATGGATTACAAAGAAAACGAAAAATAAACAAGGAAAGAAATGTATGAGGGAGGTAGGGAGAGGAAAAAATATACACATGAAATAGATAAAAACAGACTACAACCTATCAATCTTCATATGGAACAAATGTGAGAGATAATGAATGGAACAAAAAAAAATAAAAATAAAAACATTGTACATTATAAACCCAAAGACACTTACAACAGAAACAGAAACGAATACAAAAAGGTGGGAAAAAAACAAAGAAATAAAATATATATACTACAACCCCATATATGAGCAAATTGAGACATTATACTCTTGTCAAAACGAGTCTTAGTGTGTTATTTGAGGTTAATTAGTCCACCTCCTTCTTCTTCACCTTCTCCTCCTCCTCCTCCTCCTCTTTCTGTTCTTAACCTCACAACACAACCTGCACCCACAATATACAACATAATCTTGAGAAATAAACAAAAAAAAAGAAGTACAGAATAACAATAATAAGTAGAAAGAATTAAAACCTTCCTATATACTTGAGCACTGTACTTGTCTGTTAGTTTGTTTGTTTGTTGGTTTGTGTTTATTTATCATGCATCATCGGTTTACTTCAGGTTCATTTCGTGGCTTTTAGAACACGCAAGTAACATGGAGCAGGTCCACTCCTAAACCTGACGATACAAGGGTGTGAAGACCAAGAAACGAACATTGTATTAGTCTACGACACAACCAAGGTGAGATACCATCAACTCTATATGCCTTTGACTTTTCTTCGCAGCATCCAAATCTCCTTCCTCGAAGCCTTTTCCTCTCCTTTTCAGCATCAAACTAAATTATAACACAACCTATGGGAGTTATCATTCATTTTATATTCCTTTTTACTTAACTTCCCAACATCAAACTCTTCCTCAATCAGCTTATGACAGAATCTAGGCTTTTTTAGTTTCCTTCTTAGCATCAAAATCTCTCTCCCTTCATTTAGTTGTTACTTCTTTAAAATCTTGTATAACTTAAGTGAGTCATTGTTATTCTTTTTAACTCTCCTTTCTGGCTTCATTTTCCCTTTGTTTCTTTTCTTTCCTTCCTTTCCGTGTCACAACCTCGGTTAGTCTTTTGCTTTGTATTATCATTATCTTTTATTCCTTCCTGGCTTCCAACTCTCCCAGCTGATCCTCGGGGCAGCGGGAAACAAAGACAGCGGAAGAAAATACACACAAAATAATGGTGATAACAAGAGTAAATAACAAGACGAATACACATATACGTATTTACACACACACATTATGCACTAACACGCCACACCTCCCGCGGCGCCTGCCTGGAATGGTCAAGGGATGATACACATAACTTAAGATATATTACGATTACTCCTTCGGAAAGAGGATTGAATGAATTAAACCTTACGTCCATATTCTTAAACGTATCGTGCTCCCATTACGACTATTTCCTAAGGCGACAGAGAAGATTAACCAGGTTTTCATGGGCGATTTTCCAGTACATGATGCAGAGGTTGTGTAAAACTATCACTAGCATGACAAAACAGTCCATGAAAATACCAGTAACTTCTGTGAGAGGCTTTTCAAACAGGCGATGTGAGGTGCCGATAAGTTGAAGAATATGGGCTTTAGAGTCCAGCCCCCATGGTGCAGGTAGACAACCCGCCAGGTCAACACACACCTATACAAGTAGTACCTAGTTATTGTTTTCTCGGCCCATCATGAGTCAAGGACCACAGCACACCTTCCCTTGTCTTTGCTCTTTGTCACATTTCTTGCACCTTCTTCACACCTAAATTGTCCTCTTCTTATGAACGAGTCAATCCACATCACAGCAGAAAAGAAATTGGAAACTATACAAATTTTACATTATTATTACAAATGTACTGATGGAATTAAAGCAGTTCATTATTACATTTTCTTAAGTAACAAAAAATTTCTTGGTTACTTTATTTATTATTATTAGACTTTCCTCACCCTGACTTGAGCTGAAAGTAGGTTATTGTCACTGATTCTGTGTTAACAAAGACAAAACAAATGATAACACAAATTTCCTCTTCCATTTAATCTTTCACGAACAATTTCAATTTCTTTCTCTATTTTCCCAGAAGTTTTAATTTTGATGTTTAGATTTTAAAGACTTTTTATCTGGTTCGTTTCTTCTCTCTCATGACAAGATTTTGAGGACACAACAAGCTTTTCTTTCTCAGTCATCTTCTGTGAACATGGCTTGAGGTGAGTGACGGACAGGTAACAAACAGCTCTTCGTCCTTCGCACACCAGATAAAAGCAATAATAATTAACTGGAATACAAAGAGGAAATTGAGAGAACAACCAATGACAACAACACATACAAAGATGCCAAAAAACTGCTACGTAAACCATTATACAATTTTGTTCCCTATTTCTCCACATGACGATCCTTGCTACTATACACAGATACACACACACAAAACATTTCTCCTTCTTCCCTCCTTCCTTCCTTAACTCTTATGGCATCTACAGACATTTTCCTCTATTTGCATATTGAAAGTTTATACAGAGTTTCTCAAAATACTGACATTATAACTTTCCTTTATACTTGATTTTGCTTCCCTTTGGCATCACTACTTTGTTTGTTGGCCGAAAGTTTTCCTTCATGTGATAAGATTTTGTATTTCACAGGACAAATATTTCTCTTTCCACGTTACTCCTGAGAGGGTTGGCATAGCAATAATCAAGGACTGCATCTGAGTGATTCGGGCATTGCAAAGAACAAATAATGGAAGTTACCTAAAACAAACGTAATTACAAGTCTTTGACATTTGGGGAGATAAATAAAAAACATGAATCCTAGAACATTGTACATACAGCCAAGTGATGTCCACAATGATAATCAGAGAATCACAACTAAATTCCAATACTTTACTGCAACAAAAACAGCAAAATAACACCTCCCTCCAAATTTCACTCAGACACGACACCTCTTTCTGTATGTACACATCAATACACCTGTTCTCATGTAGGTAGGTAGACATCAAGCCTGACATACACGCCCTGACCTCTAAACGTAAGCTGGCCATTTCCACAGGACTCTTGACTTAGGATGACCAGACTGAACAACCCATACTCATCAGCCAGTCAGGGAAGTCCAGGAAGCCTTCTACTTGAGCCTCGGTTCACACAGCACAGAGTGAATACCGGGCATCAGCTAGTGGTTTCCTGCCTGGTGGTTCGTTCTCTTCCTCCCGAGGCGAGTAACTCAATATGATGCACTGGTTTTACAATACTATGGCTGCCCTAAGTCTAAGGCTCCCAATGGAAATAGCCAATCCAGTCCACTCACGAACCTTTTTACATCACACACACTCGGAAACCAGACAGCGAAGATGATGGCGGCAGCGAAGAAGCAACAGCAGCATTCAAAATATAAAGAAATTAATGAATGTGAAAAAAATGCCTCTTTTTCTATGACACACAAATGAATAAGGCTTAGCTACTATATTTCTCACTAGGTTATGTTAGGCATTGTCCATCATTTGTACCTTGTTAGAAAAATATGGATTTGTGAAAATTACTTGCTTAAAAATGGTTTCTGGGCAAATCTATGGGAGTATAAGACATTTTTAAGGGCTTGCGTTGTTACTAAATTGTGTCATTATTGTTACTTTTCTGTCGCTGCCGTTGTCCTCTTCGCCACAACTACCTGTCTGTCCCTCTCCCTTCAAGACCTGTCACCTGGGTCACCTAAACTAACACTCCAGTTTGGCAAAGTCACCTAAAATATGGCAATGGAAGATGATGACACAACACAGTCTTGTATACAACCTCTTAGTTAACATGTAATAGTAGTATGTGCATAGAAAGAATGGTAATAGTAGTAGTAGTAGTAGTAGTAGTGGTAGTTAATGTTTTTATATTTATTTTTTTGTTACCTAAATATCTCAGTTGGAAATGGAAGAAATAAAAAGAGTTCATCTTCAGAAAACACGTAAAAAGGGTCATTTTTTGTGTGTGTTTCTCGAAGTTTGGCACGTTTGTCACACGCTTGTTTGTTTGTCTGTCGCGGGATACAACATCGCTTTACAAGACTAATATTTCTTCTTCTGCTAAACTACGGAATAGAAAAACATCTCGCACGGCTGTGGAAGAACGGAACTCACGGGGAAGAAACCAAATACATACTTCTAAATCACAACAAGGCTGCCGACACATGGAAGCAAACAACCATAATAACAATAGTAATAATAATAATAATAATAATAATGAAAAAAATGGATGAGGTGTTGCTTTCTCCACATTACACAACACTAATAGTAATAATAATAATAATAATAATGATAAAAACAACAGCAACAACAACCACTATGAAGAGGTATAAGTTTACTGCAAGGAAGAACAGATTATAACTATTTTTCATTCTCTCTCTCACTCTCTCTCACATGTGGCGATGGAAAACTACTAACATAAAACCTTACTTCATTATCTTATTTCTCCTCTCTTTCTTTTTCTATCTTACCTCTCTTCCTTTCCTCTACAACCTACTAACTTAAAATCTTACTGCAATTCTTTACTTCTTTCTTTATCTACCTTACTTTACTTCCTTTCCCCACAACCTACTAACTTAATATCTTTACTACATTATTTTTCCTTTCTTTCTCTATCTTACTCTCCTCCCTTTCCCCACAACCTTTAACAACCATCAGTTTGTAACCATATCTCTGTGTCGGGCATAACAGTGAAATATTGTCTTTGTTTCTCTCTCTATCGCAAACAAATTGAGCATACAGTGAAGTCTTTGGCACAACCTCCTCTCTCTATCTCTCTCTCTATATCTATCTCAACCCCACTCTCTCTCTCTTTCTCTCTAGTCTACTATGCGTTTCTCTTCATATTCCCTCTCACCGCCTTTAAGAATTGAGCAACATAGATAATAAAATAAAACGTGTATCAATTCATTAAACTATGGTAGACTTATTTAGGTTTGATCCGTTCTGAGCCAATGTGGATGATGCATTTCTATATTTGTCCGTCTGTTTGTCTGTCCTATCGTCTGTCTGTCTATCTACCGCTGGACAGAACCAAACAAATGTCTATTGAGCTTTGTTGGGGAGTTCTCTAATAAATCTTCACTAATTGTTGTGTTATTTACAGTGCTAGTTGTCTATGTCTACAGCCTATACTCCTTTATATTTTGTCTCCTTTCCTCCCACTCATCCTCCCTTCCTTCCCTCCTTCCTTTCTTTCCGTTTTGTTAGCCTGAGACATTCACAATCATCAACAATAATAAAGATAATAATAATAATAATAATCTGGGTGTTACATTGGTAAGTATAAAAAGAGAAACTATATAATCCAATCTAAATATTTTTTACCTTTGTTTTCTTCAGTATCCCTCGATAATAAGTCATTTTTTTTTTTAAATCTACATCGGAAAAAGGAAAAAAGAGAGAAAAAACTACCGATTCCATCCTATGACTTCCTGTTCACCTTTCACTAATTAACCTGCAAGTCAAGGTGTCTACGGTAAACTGCTTTTGGAACACGATTTTTAAGTTAACAAATAAAAAAAGGATGTCATTTTTTTTATATTCTTTCTACGCATGAATGTCTAGTCTCACTCTCACTCTCTCTCTCTCTCTCTCTAAACAGTTTGACACTTGTTTGCAGTATTTGAACTTTGAGTGAACTTTTAGTAACTTTAGTGTTTGTCTTCTACGCAAGAGCTAAACAACGATCTCAAACTACTCTTAGCGATACGAAACATGTGATTATTGAGTGAGTCTTTGGGCCCAGATCCACAGTCCAATACAGTGCTCTTGTAAGCCTCTCCTCTTCTTTCTCTTTTCGTTTAACATCCTGATTTTCCTTTATAGGGTTGAATGGGCTATGAGTCTTTCCTGCTCTTGACAATCATACATTCTCTCCTCCCTGTGTATTTATTTTATCATTTTTCAGCAAGGGAGGCAACTCAAGGGCAAAAAATAAAAACAACAGTAAAAAAAGTTCACTAGATACTGGTGTTCATCTTCCACACACCGTCTCCAAGTCTTCTTTAGTCTTCCAGCTGGTCTCATCCATTCTACCTCTATCTCCACACCTCTTCTAAATCCAATAGTGTCATTTAAAACCCCAAAACCAAAGTATATTCTCCATAATGGTTCAGTTTTCTTCTTGGCATGAGCTACTAAAAAGACTTCCTGTATAAATTTGGTCATAATTCTGTCGTGTCTATATCGGCACCAAACACTGCACACAAGGAACTTCCGTCATCTTTAGCATTTGGATTTCAAGCTTGCAAACCCCACTGTATCGAGCTGTGGAACTGGGTCTATATGTGACTGGTTGAACTGGAAGCATCGTACAAGTTATTACCTTTATGTAACACTACTCTCAACAGGTGAAGCTTTGGACAGGTGAGTTGTGTACACCTGGCACACACACACACACACACACACACACACACACACACACACTCGGAGGAATAGTACGTGTTTCACAACCTACGAACGTGAAGGCGAGCATCGGAAAGTTTCAGTGATAAAAACAATGAAATATATGAAAAAAAAACTCATACTGATCACATTGAATAAACAAACATCACACTGCAAAGATAAATAAATGATGAAAAAAGCAGGAAGATAGATGAAGAAGACGTAACACAATTTAACAGTTTCCTCTGAACGGCTGAAAACAGAGAAAAACGCAAGTCACAACAAAGCAAACAACCTGAACACAACCTTTCAGTACCGTTATCTCTCTCTCTCTCCGTTTGTCTTACTCTAGCATCATTGAGCACTGAGTCGTGTTAAGAGAATACAACAACAAAAAGAACCGCGTCTTGTACCAACAAAATTAATAACCATCATCGTCATTATCAAAGTTCATAGCATCGTACATCTTCGTTTTGCACGCATGTATATCCACTCTCTGTATCTCTCTCTCTCTCTCTCTCTCTCTCTCTCTCTCTCTCTCTTCTCTCTCTCTCTTCTCTCTCTCACACAATTTAGTTTCACAGTTGTTTGTTTGCTTGGCAGGTAAGTTAAGGTATGTTTTGGCCTCTTTCTTGTGAGCTTATGTTGGCAACCTGCAACTGAGGAGGATAACTTTTATAACTTTCTCTACTTTTCTTTGTTTAATATTTGAATGTGTGACTGATTTCAGGCTTAGATGATTGTGTTGTGTAGTGAATAATATACATACTTAAGCTTTGTATGTATGTAAGGATTCAATTGCATTCATGATAAAAAGAATATTGAGTGAAGGATTACTAAGTTAGCCATATTCTTTTTTTTGAAGTATTTGTTTTTGTTTCTTTGTCCTGAAGAGTTGTGAATTGTACATTAAGTCTTTTCATAACTCATACATTCCAGATAAGTTCATGAATAGGGAGAATGAATGGTCTTAGGTTTACAGGAGCTGCCACCAGGTCTTAGATCCACGAGAAGCTGCCATGTGAAGATTTACCGACCTCTTTAACTCGGTAGCAGCGATGGGCCAAATTTGTGGCTTTACCATGTACCAGCGAAGGGCCAAATTTTTGCCCTGATAAAAAAAATAAAAAAAGCAGATGATGCATAAACTGTTCACAAATACGTTGATATATATTATGAAATGGTTTGCGTGAGTGATGATTTTTTGTCATTTATCTTCCTTAGAGGGGCATTTAAGAAACATGATCCCCGCAGCTACCGGGTTAAAAATCATCTGTTTTATGTCCTTATCTGACTTTTCTCCTCAGTTGCAAGTCCCACCACCAAACAACCACACACACACACACACACACACACACACACACACACACACACACACACACACACACACACACACACACCATAGCACATCCTTATACAAGCACGTAGGCCCATAGTATCTTCTCAGGCGCAGACCACATTTTTTTACCCATCAGAAGAGACGAGACAAGACACGAGAGATTGGAAAAACATAAAGAATCCGAAAACACACATACGTACACACACCAAAACACTTCTTCCTTCCTTGCCCTTAAACACACATGTACACATGCACACACACATCCATTTGGCCAACCGGATAGAAAATATAATCTATAGAGGGAGGAGGAGGAGGAGGAGGAGGAGGAGAGGACAATAATGAGAAAGAGAAGAGGAGGAGGAAAATGAGAATGAGGATGCAGATTAAAAGGACATGGCGGAAAAGTAGGAGTAGGAGGAGGAGGAGGAGGACAAGGAGAGTAAGAAAGAAACAGATAACAAGGAACAAGAAGATGATGAAGGAAGGAACGGACAAAATCTCTCTCCCTCTCTCACTCAAAAACCCTCCCTTTCTCTCTCTCTCTCTCACTCGCTCTCACAGACTCTCCCTCTCTCTCTCTAATTCATGTTGTACTTCATGTGGAGAACGTTATTGAGGTGAGACTCGTCGGCGAGGCCCATGGTCTGGCGGGCCTGGCGGGCGTGGACGCAGACGTCGTGGGCGTAGGCACAGGTGGCGGGCACGGAGAGGATCTTGCGGGCCAGCAGGCGGAGGGTGGAGAGGCCCGACGCTGACGTGCCCGCCCACCACCCCAGGATGTCATCGTCTTCAAGGTGTACCTGTGGGGAGGGACAGGTGTGAGAGGTTGTCGTCACGTGGAGGTTTTGGTGTTGTGTGTTGTTATGAAGAGAGGAACAGAAGAGAACGGAATAAAGGGGTAAGACTATGTGAGGAAAAGGGTGAATAAATATGTCTTCGAGGAGTACCTATGTGGAGGGCCAAGTGTTAGGTGGAGCATGACGTTGAGTTTTCGTTTTTGTGGTAGTGAAGAGACGAATGGTAAAAAATGAAGTAATGAATAAAAGGGTAAAAAGGTATAAGGAAATGGATCAATAAAAGTGTCATCAAGGAGTACCTGTGTGGAGGGCGAGGTGTTAGAGGTTGAAGTAAGGTGGAGGTTTTGTTTTTGTGTGTTGTTATGAATAGATGAATAGCAGAGAACAAAACTGTGAATAAAAGCTCCATATATCTACAAGCGTACCTGTGGATAAAAGCCGTAAGATGGACACATGGAGTTTATTTCTGATCTTTCCCCTTCCTTTCATCTCTTCCCTGTCCCTTCTCTCCTTTCCTAAATTCTCTACTCACTCTCCTTTCCCTTTCTCTCATCTCCTTTACTAACATCACTTTCTTTTACCTTTCCCTCTATTCTTTCCTCTCCCTTATTTCCCCTTTCCTGGACATAAGGTGTTATTTTCCTCTCCCCTTCCCTGTCCTTTCTCTCCTTTCCTAAACACACACTTTCCTTCTCTCTACTCACTCTCCTTTCCCTCTCTCTCATCTCCTTTACTAACATCACTTTCTTTTACCTTTTCCTCTATTCTTTCCTTCTCTCCCTTACTTCCCATTTCCCCTTTCCTAATCAAACCACTCTGTTCTCTCTCCTTTCAATACTACACTATTCTCTTTGCCTTTCTTCCCTTCTCTTCCTCCTCTTTATCCCCCTATTCTAATCACATTCCCTTTCCTTCTCTCGACTCATCCCTTTCTCCCTCTCCTTACACTTTCCCGCACCAGACTCACCTTCATATTCACGTAGGCCATAATCTCCTCACTATCAGAAACGGAGGTGTCTGGGGCGGGGTTGTCCATGTACTCTCTGAACGGATGGCCCTCAGGACTGGCGGTGGTGGTGGTGGTGCTGGTGGTGGTAGTGGAGGAGGTTGAGGAGGAGGTGGTGGTGGCATCCGTGGAGGCCTCACTGGTGTTGGTGTTGGAGGAGGTGGTGGAGGTGGTGTTTGTGGTGGTGGTGGTGCCGTTAGTGGTGGTGTTGGTGGTGGGCTTGTGGTTGTGTGTGTGGTTGTTGGAGTGTCTGTTGTGTGTCTTGAGGTTGAGAACGCCGCTGTTGGCCTCCGTCACCGCCACATTTTTCATCATCTCCAACACGTGGCGGTGGACCTCGCCTTTCTCCGTCTCCGACAACACCTGTGGAAAAAAGGAACAGGTGAGTATAATGAAGCACAGGTGTCAGGTGAGGTAACGAAAGGTACCAATGACATTGAAAGCAAGAACAAAAATAATGCTTGTAATTGTAACCTCGCCCTTCTCCATCTCCGATAACACCTGTGGAAAGAAGGGACAGGTGAGTCTAATGAAGCACAGGTGTCAGATGAGGTAAAGAAAGGCAGCAATGACAATGAAAGCAAGAACAAAATTAATGCTTGTAATTGTAATGCGTATGACATGGAAAGAAGGAACAGGTGAGTCTAATGAGGCACAGGTAACAGGTGAGGTGACGCAATAGGGTAGTAATGACAGTGAAAGAAATAATACTGATAATGGTAACGATAATAAAGTTTGTAGTGGTATAACAATGATAATAAAAATAATAAGGCTTGTAGTGGTATAAGCATAGAAGAATAGGCTAGTAGTGAACGTATAGTATAAGTAGTAGAATTAGTAGTAGTAGTAGTAGTAGTAGTAGTAGTCACAAAACCAATCATCCCATCCTCAGAACAAGTGTACATAAGGAAAAAACTGGGAGCATAACAGCAATGACATGACTGACAAACCACACATAGCCTGCAGGCCGCGGGGAGGGCAGCCGAGCGAGACTAACGCGCGGCCTGACACTTGCGGCGAAGGGGGAAGGGAAAGATGGGGAGGAGGAGGAAGAGGAAGGCAGAGAATGAAGGAGGTAGGATAGAAGGATAATAGGAAGAAAGGAACGAGGAGGAAAGACAGCAGGGGAAATAAAAGAGGTGTGGAGAGAAGATAGAAAGATAAAGAAGGAAAGGAGGAAGAGGAAGGCAGAGAATGAAGGAGGTAGGATAGAAGGATAATAGGAAGAAAGGAACGAGGAGGAAAGACAGCAGGGGAAATAAAAGAGGTGTGGAGAGAAGATAGAAAGATAAAGAAGGAGAGGAGGAGGAGGAAGAGGAAGGCGAGAATGAAGGAGGTAGGATAGAAGGATAATAGGAAGAAAGGAACGAGGAGGAAAGACAGCAGGGGAAATAAAAGAGGTGTGGAGAGAAGATAGAAAGATAAAGAAGGAAAGAACGAGGGAAAAAAGACAAAGGTGGGAGTAAGTTCCATCTGTTTCACTCCCTCCATTATGACCTCAGAATGTATGCAAAGAAATACAAAAGCTAACCATACATTTATTCCCGTTTTCTCGTTTTCTATTCATGGCCCATTTCATTCAAGCTTTCAGGGCTCACTATAGATTTATGTAAGTCAACGGAATATATTAGTGTGGTTTGTTTCCTTCCTCTTATCTCGTCGTTATCAGTCAAGGGGAATAAAGAAGCAAGAGAGAATGAATTACGCAACCCCATTCATGAATATTACGATACCTTATTCATCTCTCTCTCTCTCTCTCTCTCTCTCTCTGACCACCCTCACCACCGCTACGTTGAAAATAAAGATTGATATAGTCAGGCTTTCATGTGCTATCCTTGTTAAATGTTAAATGCTTGAAATGTGAATGTATAATGAGAATGTGAAGTTTCTGAAATGCGAAACTGAGTACTTCAAAATCTATTGAAACTGTAGGCTATATATGTACTTGAGTAAAAATGTATATATATGAAACTGCGTATATTTAAACCTATGAAACTGTGTACGTGAAACTGTCAGTGAAAATTTGTATATATATGTGAAACCTCGTGTAGGCCTACTTGAAAAAGATGTATATTGCGAAACTGCCTACTTGAAACTTGCATATGAAACTGTGCTTGAAAAAAAAATACATGAATGAAACTACGTGAAAATTTGTATACAAGAACTGAGTGTATACCTGAGAAACGTAAGAACCAAATCAAATTACCAAGGGAATGTAGCGTGTGTGTGTGTGTGTGTGTGTGTGTGTGTGTGTGTGTGTCCGGTTCCTGTGACCTTGACGACAAAAAAAAAAGTGCACACCAGCCCCCTCGTCTCCTTGCTTCGCTCTCATCCTCGGCTCATCATCCGTGGCTCGCTAATCTCAGGCCATTGTGTTGCAGTGTTGCGTGAGGGACCTTGGAACACCCGCGCGGGGCGACCATTACGAGGGGAAGGTGTTACCAAGTGTGTTAGGGGCTATTGAAACACACACACACACACACACACACACACACCATTACGAGGGGGAATGTGTTATTGCGTGATACGAGTTTGCTATTGTTGCGCGCACACACACACACACACACACACACACACAAACACGCACGCACACTCTCCTTCACAAATCCACACGCACTTTTCTCCCCCCTTTCCTACCCCCTCTCTCTCTCTCTCTCTCTGCCCATGACACTGCTGACAGCTCGTGGCAAGGTCGAAATACATATAAAAAAAGGCGACTTCTCTCCCACATGAAAACGGAGGGAGAGAGGGAGGGAAACAGAAATGGAGGGAGGGAGGGAGGAAACAGAAATGGAGGGGATGTTGCGAAGGATAGAGGAATAAAGAGAGGGAGGTGATGATGGAGGGAAGGGAGGGAGGGCGAGAAGTGGGATGAAAGGAAGATATGACAGAGAAATACAAGGAAAAGGAGAGATGGATTTAGGAAAGAAACAAGATGGATGGAATGGATGAAAAAACGAATAGAAATTAAGAGAGGAAGAGAAGGAGGAAGAAACGGATGGAATAGAGACAGAAGGGAATAGGAGAGGAGCAGAAAAATGAAGAAAGAAAATGAAGAAAGGATGGAGAGAGGGAGGGAAGACACAAGGAAGGGAATAAATGAGGAATGGAGAGAAGGGATGGAGAAGGTGGGAAGCAGAGGATGGATGGAAAAAAACAGAGGTGAAGGAGAAAAGGGAAAAAAAAGATGAAGAATTAGGTTGGCGAATTAAAAAAAGAAAAGGGAAAAGAAAAAATATAAGGTATGGTATTTTTTGTCTTCTCCTCCTCCTCCTCCTCAAACATTACAACTTCATCTCTCTTCTTCTTACTTAATATTCGTGGAAATTAACAAAAAAAAAGCGACGATGAAACAAAAGAAAGATGTTACGATGAAAATGACTTGCGAAAGAGAAGAGGAGGAGGAATAAGAGGAGGAGGAGGAGGAGGAGGAGGAAGGGGAGGGAGAGAGAAGAGGAACAAAGTGAGCGTGGGTGAGAATAAGTGGATGAGAGAGAGAGAGAGAGAGAGAGAGAGAGAGAGAGAGAGAGAGAGAGAGAGAGAAGCAGACTGGACACACATACATACACACACAAAAAAAAAAACATAAGTACAGACAGACAGACAGACAGAAGAGTAGGAGCGCGTAGACAGGATGGGGGCAGGAGGAGGTACAGGACAGCAGAAGAGGAAGGAAGAAATAGGGGAGAGAATGGAGGAATAAGAAGAAAAAGGAGGAGGAGGAGAAGGAGGAGGAAGAGGAGGTACAGGACAGCAGAAGAGGAAGGAAGAAATGAGGGAGAGAATGAAGGGACAGAAGAAGAAAAAGGAGGAGGAGGAAGAGGAAAAAAGGAAGAGGTGAATGAAGAGAAGTTACAAAAGAGAGAAGTGAGAGAAAAATTGTAGAGAAGGAAAGGAGAGAAAGGGGAGGGAAGGATGAGAGAGAGGGGAGAAAAAGGTTGAGGAGAGAGAGAGAGAGAGAGAGAGAGAGAGAGAGAGAGAGAGTTGACGCTTGGAGTGTCGAGCTTGGCGTCACCCTCATATCCTCATCAAAACAATCTCTCTCCCCACAACCTGCTTCCTCCTCTCTCTCTCTCTCTCTCTCTCTCTCTCTGACACCTTTTCCCCTCGTTCTGAAATTCGAATCTCATAAATTTCACCTTTCCACGTATAAACAAACTCAGGTGAGGTGATTCGAGAGGTAATTACAGGTGAGAAAGGTGTGATTAGAGTAGTAGTAGTAGTAGTAGTAGTAGTAGTGGTAGTAGTAGTAGTAGTAGTAGTAGTAGTAGTAGTAGTAGTAGTAGTAGTAGTAGTAGTAGTTGTATCTTCCGTTGTTACCTGTCTTTTTCTAATTACCTGTCTCCTAGCAACCTTAATTACATTCCCCAGGTAAGTCCAAGCCCTCACGCCACACCTGAGCCGATCATCTGTCACCCTACACTTCCTTTGTGCCCTCAGGTAAAAAAGTAACCCCCTCTAACCCCCCTTTTCTCTCCCCTCTCTCCCCTTTACCTTCCCATCTTCTCCCTTCTCCCTCTTTTATCTCCCCTCTCTTCCCCATCTTCTCCTCCCCTCTCCAGCCTCTCCATCAATACTTCTCATCGTTTGACATATTATCTATTCTTATCATTTTATTTAGTGTTATTGTGAGTGTTGTAAAGCGAAGTATTAAGGAATTGTTTACTGTTAATATTGGAACGACAACTACTACTACTACTTATATTACTATTATCATTACTATTACTACTACTACTGCTACTTTACATCCTACTTTACATTTTCTTTTGCTTACCCTCTTTGTTTTTTTATTCATTTATTTATTCGTGTATCTTTTATCATATTCTCATTTCTTTGCTCTTAGGTCAAATATCACTTCTACTACTACTACTACTACTACTACTACTGTTACTACTACTACTACTACTAATACTGCTGCTACTACTACTACTACTACTACTACTACTACTACTACTACTACTACCACTACTACTACTGTTACTACTACTACTACTACTACTACTACTACTACTACTACTACTACTACTACTACTACTACTACTACTACTACTACTACTACTACTACTACTACTGCTGCTATTTCATGAGGTGAGTGTCAGGTGTCGCATTTATTAACACAGGTATTCTTCGATGCATTACACGTGTGAAAGTCTACCTGCGCGGACTGTCGCCAGGTGAGGTTGTATAACACGAGGACAGTCTCTCTCTCTCTCTCTCTCTCTCTCTCTCTCTCTCTTGGCAGGACACTCGCTTGGGTCGTGTTTGTTTGCCAATTGACAAAGCTTCCCCCCTCCTCCTCTCTCTCTCCTCCCCTTCCCTCTCCTCCCCCTTCCCCCCCTCTACCTGTATATCCTTCCCTCCCCTCTTCTACCATATGCACCTGCTCCTTACTCTCTCTCTCTCTCTCAATTTTTCCTCCTTCCTCCTCAACCTTTCTCTTTGCTTATCTCTCTCTCTCTCTCTCTCTCTCTCTCTCTCTCTCTCTCTCTCTCAATTTTTCCTCCCTTCCTCCTCAACCTTTCTGTTTGCTTGTATCTTCTTTCCTCTCCTTTCCTCCATCTCTCTCTCTCTCTCTCTCTCTCTCTCTCTCTCTCTCTCTTCCGTCCATCTACTCACACCATTCTCTCCCCTCTCCCTGTGTGTGTGTGTGTGTGTGTGTGTGTGTTAATTAACCCCCTCACGCGCCTCACCTGCCAGGTATACCACACACCTTCACACACCTGAGCACACACCTGATGTTTGAGGTTCCCGTAATATCAAAGGAATAAGACAAAGAAAATAAAACAATGCAACGGAAAGGAAGGGAAGAAGAGGACGAATTGAGGAGGAAGAAGGGGAAGAGTAGGAAGAGAAAGTAGAGAAGAGAGAAGAGCCGTGAGTGAAATAACTGTGGAGGGAAAGGAGAGAAAAGAGGAGAGAAAAAATAAAAGAAAATATACCAAAAAATAGCACCAAAAGAAAACACCTGAATTTAATAGACACCAAAATAAAAAACAAAAAAATACCAATACGAAAAAAAAACATTGATTACCTAAAAAAAAAGACAATACCTTAGAAAAAATAAACAAAAAAACAAGAAAACAAATGACAGTAAAGAGTGTAAATGAAGCTAAACTGAGAACAAAGGTAAAAAAAAAAAAGAAAAAAACATAAAAACACGCTTAAAAAAAATAAAAAGGAAACTTCGATAAAGGAGGAGCAACGACTTTTCTTAATTCAATAATAATAATAATAATAATAATAATAATAATAATAATAATAATAATAATAATGAGAGAGAGAGAGAGAGAGAGAGAGAGAGAGAGATTGTTGTGTCACGCTGCGCATTATCTCTCTCTCTCTCTCTCTTGATGGCGTAGTGGTCTGTCGCACGTGGCTCCCTCCTCCTCCTCCTCCTCTTCCCTCCTCCTCCTCCTCCTCCTCTTCCCCAACACTCTTCCTTCCCCTTCTCTTCACCTCTAACATCACTTATTTCCTCCTTTCTCCTCCTCCACCTCCTCCTCCTCCTCCTCCTTGAGATTAAGAGCCACAAATAAGGGGACGAAGAAGAGTTGGAGGAGGAGGAAGAAAGACAAATAAGGAGGAAAAGGAGAATATACGAAGGCGAGGAAGAGGGAGGAAGATAAACGAGGGGGAGAGGAGGAGGAGGAAGGAGGTAAGAAGAATCGAGAAGAAGGAAACGAAGATGGAAGATGAAGGAGAAGGAGAAGGAGGAAGGAGATACAAATAAATGAAATAAGGAAACATTGCGAAAAGGAATGAAACCAAGAGGAAAATAAAGGAAAGTATAAAAAGGCGAAAGAATATGAAATGAAGGTGAAGGAGTGGGAAGGAAGAGACGAAGAACGAAAATAAAAGAAGGAATGAGAGGAGGGAAAAGATGAAGATACAACAAAAAGAAGAGAGGGAATGATAGGAGAGATAAGAAAAAGAGAAGGGAAATAAATATACCATGAAAGACTTTTTGAAGGAGCAAGATAAGAAAAAGGGAAAGGAAATAAATAAACCCTGAAAGACTTAAAGGAAAAAGATTAATATAAAGGAGGAAATGGAAATAGATAAATACTTCAAAAGAAAAAGAAATAAACAAAAGAGGAAGGAGAATGAGAAGAAAGAAAATGAAAGGAGAGGAAAATTAAGAACATGAGG